>NC_061120.1:136027586-136071662 GCF_002878395.1 Capsicum annuum | reverse complement strand
TAAAAAAGGATCGTCAACCTATACACAATCCATATATCTTATATCTCATTTCCAACACATCTCTCGGAAAGGGTTTTATAAGGTGTTATAGTATCTCCTTCCCGGCACATCCCTCGGGAAGGATTTTAAAAAGGTGTTTCTAGTGATACTCAGGTGTTGCCACGGTGGTAACAATATTTCATGAATGAGTATGATATGAGATATTATGCTCACAACCAATCACAATGAGTATTTCCACAATCAACCACATGATATATCTTCACAACCAACCATAATGATATATTTTCACAACCATGTGAGCTAATATCTACTAATTATTTCTGTTTTATCCATGAATTTCCACATGTATCATATAACAACAAGTATAAATGTATCACAATACACTAATGGTTCCACATTAGACATTTCAACAACACAATATAATTATTCACATGTATTCAAGGCTATCAACATCACATAGGACCCCACACAGTCACACACATCTATAATATCTCAATTTTAATAATTACATCACATATAAACCCCCACATGGGCAAAACATATAGATAGACATTTTGTATGATTAGTTCTCATTCTTAACATATATTTTGTACCATTATTTACTACCCAACTTAGTCTGAAAGAGTTAAGTCATAACTTACCTCAAAAGCTGAAATCAGTCTGAGACACTTCGAACCCATGATCTTATTTTTCATGAACAATCTTGAACTCCACTAAGAATATCAAATATGAAATATACACATCAAAACAAAACCAACGACACTCATATTGACTATTTTTGGTTTGAGGTCAAAACAGACCCTTGAAATGGGTTTCCAAAAAAGAAGGGCAAAATCAGAACTTTACTTCAAAAACATGTTTTTCATATTTTTAGGAATCTACAGCTGAAATTTCAAGTCAAATTGAGTCAAAAATGAGGTTGAAATTGAAGAAAACCATTTTTAAGTTTTAGCGGGTAAAATCTTTGAAATCCAGGTTAAAATCAAGAATCGAAGTTGTTTTGAAGGTTAAATTGATGAAAAACTAGTAATTATAAGATAAAAATATTATTCAAGTGAAAAGGAGTGAAATTGGGGTTAAGAATCAAGCCCTAAGATTTTTGGGGTTTTGAGAAATTAATCAAGAAATTACTAAAAAAAGATTGAATTCTTACCTTAAATCCGTAATAAAACCAAGAAATAGGTGTTAATATAGCTTTCAAGCTCCCACAAACTTTACTTTTAAGCTCTCACACTATTTTAGGGTTTAACTCCCAAGAGGCAAGATGAAAAATGAACAAAATAGGCAAAAATGAGGGAAAAATCTGTTTTTATACCAAGAAAAATCTGCTATGCACCACATTATTCATTTGTAAGTTCAATCCGGACTTCGACGGGATGCCTGGGATCCGTTCGGAGTCCGATATACATAAATGAACTATGTAACCACACTAAATTTGATGTTCTGGATCTATTGGCAAATCAGATTTTTGAAAAAACATCGTTTTCAAAAAGTTGATCCCCGAAATCTGAAATTATAATTTTTCAAACCTAGGGTCAAAATGAGATTTAAAAGTCGTAAAATCACACCAAATATGTTACCACCCTAAAAATAATATTTTGGATCTGCTGGCAAAGTCAGATTTTCTATCTGAGGTCGTTTTGACCAAATGTGGGTCCCACGTCCATATTTTTAATTTTTCAACTTTCTGATCAATAGTTCAAAATAAGCCCAGATGCATCGAGTCCCAAACTAAAGGTATACCTATTCTAAAATTGATATTTCGGAGTTGCTGGCGCAGTCTGTTCAGCCATCCAATTCGCGGATCAAAAGATATCTCCATAAGTCTAAAATAAGGCTCCCGAAGCCATCAAAAAATATAATATCGCATAAATGGTACCAAAATGCATCAAAAATCATGTCAATCACTCCCACAACCCAGAAATACCATAATGGAACTACAGAAAGGAGTAAAATAGTCAAACACATAAAATCACAAATTTCACATATTTCATCAAACTTTTAGATCGTTACAACCCAGTGGGACAAAACCTTGAAAGAGAGAAAGAGTACAAAACATATTTGCTCCCCTTGACGAGAACATCAATGAACTTTGCATCCCTATCTTGTGGGATATCTTCTTGAAAGTTCCAGTTGAAAGAGACTCGATGAATAAATCAGCCATATTTCCACTTGAACGAATCGGTTGCATGTTAATATCGTCATTTATTTTGTAGCTCATGTGTATAGAAAAACTTTGGATAAATGTTCTTTATTTTATCTCCTTTATGCATTCTCCCTTAAGTTGTGTTATTCATGCTGCATTATCTTCATATAAAATTATGGGTACTTTATCATATTTCAAACCACATTTTTCTCGAATGAGATGTATCATTGACCTCAACCACACATATTCTCGGTTTGCTTCATGAATAGCTGTTATCTCAGCATGATTCGATGAAGTGCTAAATAGACTGTTTTGTATATCTCCAAGATATAGCAGTACCACCACATATGATCATGTAGCCTATTTGACATCGAGCTTTATGCGAGTCAGATAAGTACCCAACATCAGCATGACCAATAAAATTGGAACTGCAATCTTTAAAATAAAATAAGCCCATATCGGTAGTCTCTTTAGGTACCATATATGCATTTAATCTCATTCCAATGTCTTCTAGTAAGAGCAGAACTATATCTTGCTAACAAATTAACCAAAAAGGTTATATCAGGACTTGTAGTATTTACAAATACATGAGTTCACCAATTGCATTAAGATATGGTATGTCATAACCAATCCAAATTGGTATATTTCTATTTCAGCAAATAATGCTTTTGAAAACTCTCCAAGAGTTCCAATAATTTTCAAGTTATAAACTTATGTAATATAAGGATCATAGATAAGTTTCCCAGAAACTTTTATATACTTCAATCATTTTGAATCCTTAAACAAGTTTTCATGTAAATTTTGTCAAGTGACAATATTCAACATTTCATGAGTGACATCTTCAAGTATCTGTACTACAAATCAAATAAGTTATATGCTTACCAAGATGCATTCTTTCACATCACTTGATAAATATTTCTACGTCAGCATACTTAAATAAACATAGAATTCAGATCCTCATAATCTTTCACGATATTTCATCAATATTGTATCAAAAAAATCATTAATGATGTATCATTTCGTATCGGTTCGTAGTGTGACATAACATTTTGAGATCTCATCACTTCATTATTTTTCGATACCTGAACCTCTCATAAGGTTTTATGAAGTATTATGTCGTAGACTCTTCTAGAGCATATTGCCTTCTTATTATAATTATATGATCCTTATTCTTTTCAAGAATTATTTTATTTAGAATCGATTGATCTACCATGATTCACGCATGCATAGCCTTTGTCCTTTAGAGACACAAAATAGGAGCACTTGCAGCTTAAACATGAGATGCTTTTGGCAATTTACTTGAATTATCCTTTGAATGAGCATCAGATGATAATTCCTAACGTATTTTATAGCTGCTTATAACCTCCCCCTTATGTTAGGAAAATTAATATACATCCTCCATCTTCTTTGGGGAATCCATCTTTATGCATCATGGTATATTCATTAATAGTATACAGCACATCAGAACTATTAGATGGACAATGTGTGGTTCCTGACTCAGAACTAACTTTGAGGGAAAATCAATCATAATTTATTGGTTTGATGCATACAAGTACCTTTGTATATAATATATCATATTTCAAACCAACACGTGAAGTTTTGTTCTCATTAGCAATGATTCAACTATTTATCAAAGCATTCAATATCAAACCAATATTATCAAAATGAATAGTCTTGATTACACAATCTAAAAATTATGCTCTTAACTCAATTTTATTGAGCAGCAACTTTATGAATGTCAAACTGCAGGTTGAAAATAAATGTGCAAGTGATCACCTTATATCGATGCATCTTAATAGATCACATGACTGGTGAACAGAACCATAATCACCTTTTATACTTTTCAGATTTTGAGGGATCAAATTCCAACATTAGTTGGTCCAACCAAATTGTCATGAGAACAAGCAACATAAGCAATTCTTGAAGAATCTTCTATTTATTCAACATATGTCTAATACTCAATATGAACATTTTTGGAATGTAGCAATCATTCATGTCAATTTATGAACTTTTATACCGGTAAACTCCAAGTTTACCATGACATGTGCCTTTTTGCTTTAGTAAATTTCAGATTTACTATTATAAGAATAAATTTTAGATTTACTACTTTAGAAGTAAATTTAAAACAACTTTCTTAATTATTCAGCCTCTTTCGGAGGTGAGTTATGATACCATCACAATCAAGTGCACATTTGCATTAATAAGCTTCTCATTTCCCAGGAATGAAATATAATCGTGCCTTAAGCCTATCAAATTTTGATAGGTTATAACCTGTTTCATGATGTTGCTACTTCAGGTGCACTTTGAGGCATACATATCTTTCAAAGTACATCATATATTGCTACCACATTCACTTCAAGAATGGAGCAAATTGTCATCTTTCGGACTAATCATATATTGCTACCACATTCACTTCATGGAATGGAGCATATTCAACAGACAAGTTTCATGAATTTTTATCAAATGCACAATATTTTGCCTTAGCCATCATAATATTATCAATATTAGGGGTGTAAAAACCAAACCGTTAAGTCAAACCGAACCGATGAATCAAACCAAATCGAGGAAAAAATCGACTTATGATTTGGTTTGATTGGTTTGGTGTTCACAAAAAAAAAACGATCATTCTTGGTTTGGTTTGGTATTAGCAAAAATAAAATCAAATCGAACCCAAACCGAACCGACATAATACATATATAATTTTAATTTTTTATACGTAAAAAATACTACTTACAATCTGCTTTCTAATTACTTTTATTATTTTTTTATATTCAGAAAATAGATATATATTCTTGGGCCTTTAATTATAGTATTTTTTTCATTAATAACAAATTAATACAAAGCCCAATATTAATATAAAAACCTAAAACTCTTTAATTGCTTCACTTGTTACATTTTACTTTTCAAGTTTTCAGAGAGTTCTCATTATTTTCTCATCTTACTTTTCTCATTCATCAAGTTGTGATTTAAGTTTATTTCTCTTCTTTCTCTTTTTTTTTTTATGGAATTATGTTATAATTAATTACTTTATGGAGTTAAGTTTTTAATAAGTTGTCTCCAATTCTTCGTTCTTTTGTATGCTCACATTTTATGTGAAGGAAATTTTCAGATAAGCTACTGTGACTAGTGACTTGGAAATTGAACTATTGGGTATCCACATAATATTACTTTGAGTGATAGTAGTTTAGATGTCTTAGTAATTTGCCAACTTAATTTTTATTGAAACTACTCTATGACCCTTATTTTTATTTTTTTATCTTTTTAGTGAAAACATTTAATTTTTTTCTTCAATCACATTATAATTGTAAAAAAAAAATCAAGAAAATCAAAAAAACAAAAAAAACCGACTAAAACCAAAATAAAAAAATCGATTGTATATTGTTTTGATTTGGTTTATAGATTTAGAAAATCGACATTATTGGTTTGGTTATATTTTAATAAAAAAAGAACCAACCCGACCTATGTACACCCATAATCATTATGGTGCATTACGATTCAAACTCAACGTCTTATCCATATAAAGACATCTTAGACATAAATCGATGGAACTTGAACTCAACATCTTATTATTATGGTGCATCAAGCCTTCATCCCGATGTCTTACCCTTTCAATGCGATTATATGTAGAGAATTTTTCTCTAACATATCGTTCAAATTATATGATGCTTCAAAACAATTGTTACTTAAGAAGCTATGAAACACCATAAAATATAATCACAAATGATAATATGTTTTATATGAACTCTACTGAAGTTCAAGAAAACCGTGACATCAAAATCATCATATTTCTTGATGTTTCATCACATATTGTTCGTCAGGAACAATTTATGTGTTCTCTATAAATTTACACGCTTTGATCTTTTCAAAGTGCTCAAAGCACCAATTACCATTATAAGTTGACATTATTTAATTAACAATAAATTCTCAAATACTATTGGTGGCCAATGAAGCCCTCCGGTAAGAAATATTTCTTATAAGTAATTCTTGGTTCTTCTACTATTCTCGGTTACTTTGCACAGTCGAACTTCCTCCTATTAAAGTAATCAAAATTCTCATGTACTTGTGTAACAAGAATTGTACTTGAAACATTAAATCAAATTTAACGTAAAGTTTTGTGATGATAACGTGTTATGAAATATAAAGTAAGAACAACAAGAATAGAGAGAAAAGAGAGTGATTATTAATTCTATTGATGGATTCTCTTGGAGTGAGAGATTCAGAATGCAATGAACAAAAACCCCCTTATTTATAAGGAAAAATAATTCTAGTTTCTCTCGAAAAGGTATACTTCATATCCTAATAGATATCAACTAAATACTGATAGATCTTATCTATATTTTTTTTAGACATTTACTATAATATAAATACATTTATAACATAAGCGAAGAATTAATGTCATTTTCCCTTTTTTTGATAAAAACTATTTTACAAATCTATTAGGTATCAAATGAAAACATAAGCGAAGAATTATAATTTTTACTTTCTAGTGAAAAATATTTAGTGTTTGATTGTCAGATATTTTCCTCAACACCAAATACAAGGATGTTCGGCAATTATATGATGTTTAGCTTTTCCTTTCACAAATCAACATTTTAACACATTCACTTTATGTATTATCATTCATGAAAAACTATCTAATCTAATTCAATGTAATCTAATCTATCTAATACATTAAAAATGCGAAGATCATTAAAAATGTTGTTTAAATTTTTTACTGACTCCGCAATAAATAAAATTATCTTTTTACTTATTTTCTCCAATTATTAAAATATTAACGAATATTAAAATATAGGATAAGAGCAAAATATATGATAAATTAATATTAATAAATTTTTTGGGTCTTAAAATATATGATAAAAAAAATATTAAACAAAATTAATAAGATTGTCTTTTCGCTTATTTCTCATATTATCTTTAATTAAAATAACTTTAGAAAAGGAAGTAAAAGTGGCAAAATTTGAGAGAAAAATTCGTAGGTCAATAGTGGGAATATAAGGAAGAGTTTCATACTAAAAGGAGTCTCATGCAGCTTTTTAGGGAAAGAAACTATAGGGGGGGAAATGAAGAACCAGAATAAAATAAAGCTATACTAGAAAGGTAAAAGAATTAAAATGCAAAATATGAAGGTATATATATGATTTTTAGCAAAATATGAAGGTATATATATACGATTTTTATTTCTCCAGCTAATTAATGTAATTCCCTTTTAATTTATTTTTGTGCTTCTTCCTCATCTTCGTACTTTCTTTTATATTATTTACTAGAGGAGCATGGTCATGTTAGTACAGGCCCAACATTAAGATATTTATTTATCTTTTCAATCTTCATATATTTAAATAAATTTTTTTAATAAAAGGATTGCATATGTTTCTAGGATTCATCCGGAATCTAGCATGGGTTCAACATATGTTATTTTAATATGTATTTAGATAATTTAATTTGTTAACTATTGTAATTTATAATATTTTTTATGTAATTTTCAAATTAATATGCGTTACTTTTCTTATCCAAATTTTTGTGGCATTGATAGTCAATTATATTTTAAAAATAATTTAAGTTTTTAATTATTGTGATTTATAATATTTTTCTTTTATTCCAATTTCAGTGACACTAATATAATTTCGAGAGTCGACCAAATATTTTATATCTTTTAAATTTTTTAAGTTGTTAATAATTGTGATTTCTAGTATTGTTCATGTATTTTTTGTGAAATATATCATAGATTAAATCTTTTTTAGATATTTTAAGTTGTTAACTATTGTAATTTATAATACTTTTTTATGTAATATTTGAATAATATATGCTACTCTCCTTATCCATAGTTTTGTATCGACGATAACCAATCATATTGTTTAAATAATTTAAATTTTTGATCATTGTGGTTTATAATATTTTTTCTATTTTAAGTTAAGTGGCACAGTGCTTAAATGACCATAATAATTAATTATGGGTGATATAGTAAAATAATGACTGAAACAGTGAAGCATAAATATCTTAAATGACTTACAACAACTAATTAGAAGCGACATAGCAAAATTACTATACAAAATACTTGTGAAAAAATTTAAGTGGACCTCATATACGACGTCAAGTTAATTTAAAACATCAACAGTTAATTTATCATTTTTATATTTATTTTATTTTTAAAATATTATTAATTTTTAATATTTAAATGATTTATAATAATTAATTAGGGGTGATATTTAGTAAAACTATGGTTGAAGTAGCTGAAGCAGACATGTCATAAACGTCTATTTTACTTTTTTTAATTTAATATTATTAAGTTTTAATACATAAATGACTTATAATAATTAATTAGGAGTGATATAATAAAATCACGATTGAAGCAACTGAATCAGACATGTCATAAATGCTTATTTTATCTTTTTCTAATTAATATTATTTATTTTTTAATACATAAATAACTTATAAAAATTAATTATTGATGATATAGTAAAATCACAAATTCAATATTATTAATTTTTCAATACATAAGTGACTTATAATAATTAATTAGGAGTGATACAGTAAAATCATAATTGAAGCAGTTGAAACAGAAATTAGTCAATTTTTTAAATTTTTTGTTAATTATTGTTATTTATAGTACTTTTTATTTCATTTTCAAATAATATATATTGTTTTATATCTTCCTCTGTCTCGTCCCAATTTATGTGGAACTAATTAATTTTGATAGTCAATCAAATTTTTTATGTTGGCATATTATTTTGCTATTCTTAATTTTTTAATACATAAATGACTTATAATAAGGGGTAATATAGTAAAATCATCGTTTGAAAGACGTCAATTTAAGTTAAAACATCAAGAGTTAATTTCACATTTTATGTCTATTTTATTTTCTTATTAAATATTATTTATTTTTTTAATACTTAGATGACTCATAATAATTAATTAAGAGTGGTTGATTATGTTATTCCTATAAAAGTTAATATAATTTTATCATATCCAATAGTAATCATCGATAACTCACCGGAGTAGTATATTAATTAAATACGGGGTGCTATATTTTGCATATATGATACTATTAAAAATTATTGGATAGTGTATTATGTTTATCTCTCACACTAATAAAATTTTACTATATGTTTTTCTTTATTTCTTTTTACTACATATTGACCCAACACAAATCTTAAGAAAATATTCATTAGAAATTTATTTTATTAAATTAAATTTATTAATTTTGTACTTTAAAAATTTTAAGTTAAGTTTAAATATTGGTATTTCTATATAAGAAAAAAATAATTTTAAAATTTAAATTTACTAAAAAACAAAAATTAATTTTCTATATAAAAGTCAATTAAAATAATAAAATTGATTTAGTTTAAATATTTAGTTCCAATTAATTAAGATATTTTTTTATTTTGTCATGATTTATGCTGCACCGATAAATTTTTTAGAGTTGAATAGAACTTTTATCTATTTTTAAAAAATATTTTAACTTGTTAATTATTGTGATTTATAATAATTTTTACGTAATTATCAAATAATATATTTACTCCTTGTGTCCCAATTTATGTGGCTTCGGTAGAATTTTGCGAGTCAACTAAATTTTTTATATATCTTTTAAATATTTTAAGTTGTTAATTATTATTATTTGCAGTGCTTTTTCGTTTGTCTCGATTTATGTGGCATTGCTAAAATATGAGAGTCAATAAAATTTTTATATGTCTTTTAAATATTTTAAGTTATTAATTATTGTGATTTGTGGTACATATCATGTAATTTTTATTATATATAAAAATTTTAAAAATTATATAAGCTAATTAAAAAAAAAAATATATAAAAAAATTATTCAAGCAGACAATTTTATATAAAATATAACATTTTTATGTATTATTTGATAGTATATTATGTTTATCTCTCACAAAATTAAAATTTTATAATTTTAAATATTTTATTAATTCCATTTAACTTGATATATATTGACTCAACACAAATGTTAAGAAAATATTCATTAGAAATTCATTTTATTAAATTAATTTTATTATTGTATTATAAAATTTTAAATCTAAATATTAGTATTTCTATATAAGACAAAAATAATAAATATTTTTTAATTTATTAAAATAAATATAAACAAATTAGTTTTGAACATGATAGCCAATTAAATAAATAAAAAATTTTACTTCCAATATGTAGTTATAGTTAATTAATATAAATTAATAGAATATATTAAATATTTAAACTATTATAATGAAACAATGAAATTATTATATATTGGGGCATAGTATGTAATTAAGTGGAAGTAGGTGGACTTTTTGTAGTGGTATGATCTGTAATTAAATGGAAGAAAGTGGGCATTTTTTAAAGACTTTAATAGAATATACATAACACAACAAAAAGAACAATGATTTTCAGCACCCAATATATTTAAAGTCCAAATTTTCCTTATATCTTTTTGGTAATTACATATAGTAGAGGTGTGAAACCACCTCTTCTATATAATAGACTAGTGAATCCATCATTTCGACGGTTGAAATTTCTTTAATTTTTAAAATTTTAAAATTTATATTAATTTATTTTATTATTCATCTTTAATTTTTACATATATTTTTCTTAAGTTTTCATCACTTAAGTATTTTTAATATCCTAAAATATTTAAATTTTATATAATATAATGCAAGTGAAAAATAACTTTATTTTTCTTAAAAGAGAGTAGAAAAGGCTCAACAAAACTTGATTTATTTTTAACAGATTTTAGAGCTCAACTATTTAGTTATATATTTAATCCTAATCTAATTACATGAAGTGTGCACTTTTTATCTTATTTTAATTTTTCCTCTCTCTTTAATTTTTAAAATCTTTAATGTATTTCTCTTTTCTGTTTTTTTCTCCTTACTTTCATACCTCTTCACTTTCCTTTTAAGGAATATCAAATTCATATTCTTCCTCTAATAACTCCATAACAGTAAACATATGTAATTAAAAAAATAATATTTTTAAATTTCAATATAAAGTATAAAAAAATACTTAATATTACATATAAATATGCTGTCAAATATAAAAAGTAGAGATGTTACTATATATTAGTTACTCATGATACCATACCCTCATAGATCATAAATAACATTTATTTTTTCATGATTTTTTTGCCTTTTTTTCCTCTTATTTCTCCATTTATTTTATTCAAATAAAATCTTTAACAACTCTTATCACTAATTTAAAGAAGTAATTGTCAATCCTTAAAGACATTAAAAAAAATAACGGACAATTAACATACCCTTTCACCTTCCCCGAGAAAGTTCAAAAGACATTTTATTGATTTCATGTTTTTATATATATCAATGAAATAATATGACAAAAAGTTGAAATACGAAAAAAAAAAAATGAAAGAGCTTAATTAACTGAAGAATAACCTATCAATAATATGAAAGCTAAGAAGCAACACAACATTACATATTAATTTACTAATTAAATCAAATATATAAATTTTTTATAATCTTTATATTAATCGAACCTGTCTTTGTGTTGGTTTTATTTTTATTTTATCATATGCTTTGATTCTTTTGATTTTTACTATACATAAGATATTAATTATTTCCCAGAAAATTTACTAAGTGAAGCAGTCTAATAAATAAAATAACACAAATGAGATACATTGTTTGAATAAATGTGTAACTTAATTCATGTGAGATTTTAATCTTTCTGAACAATAAAAAAAGAAAAAATTCTTTTGGCCATAAAATGTGGCCATTTGGCCACATTTTTAGAATGAAAATTTAGAATATAAAAAAATTAAAATAATTTTAAAAAGTAATTTTTTCAAGTTTATTGACATTCTGTTTTTATAATTTATCAACAGCAAAATAAAATTACTTAAAATTATGTAATTAGACAAGACAAATTAATAAAATTGTGTAATTAGACAGGATAAATTATTAAAATTTCTAATGATACAAATTCACTTCAACAATTTATTTCTCTTAGTTTTTATCTATTTAAAATCTTGTTGTGTATTTTTTTCAAAATTTTTAATCTAAAGGATCGAGAATGTAGTAAATTCAACAACGTCAGGACTGCTGCTTCAATTAAATTAAAAGAGATATCAATAGAACATGCCTACTAAAAAATTTCATATTTTTCTATAGGTAATTGTTTGTATTCTTGTAATATAGAACTTAATACATTTACTTTGATTCAATAATTTGGTAATCATTATATATTTACCATTAATGTAACCTCTAATAAGTAATTTTACCAATTATTGAGTTTAAATAAATTTTAAAATGTATTTAGATAATTATTTAAATATAATTTGAAAATATTCTCAATGACAATTAAAACTCAAAATAGTTTAGACATGGTAGATATCGATTCAATACAAAAATTATAAAATGTATATAGTTCATATATGTCGACTCTAGTTAACATTAACTCAGGAGAGTCACACATTGATGTTATAGTCTTGAACCCATATGTTACATCGATTTGAAAAATTATGAATCATTACTTATGATTGTTATTATATATAACCTCTATTTAAATAATTTTATTAAATATTATATTTAAATAAATTAAAAATAGTTTTTAAAATTTAATGTGTAAACAATTCAATAATAATAGATAAAATTCAAAACATTTTTGACATTAACAAACTATAAAAATCATAAAATTATATATAGTTCATTTGTGTCAATCCTAGTTAACAACAACAAAAGAGAGTCCAACGTTAATGTGGTAGACTTGTATTCCTATGTCACGTCAATTTGATCATGTAAATCATTATTTAATATGACCTATAATTAAGTAATTATATTAATTAATATATTTATACAAATTTAAATTGCATATTTAAATAATTTTTAATCTAATTTAAAAATATTTCAATAACAACAATAAAAACTCAAAACACTTTAGACATGATAAATATTGACACATTATAGTAAACAATAAAAACATATAATCTGTAACTGTCAATCCTAGTCAACATAAATCTAAGAGAGTCATATGATGTTGTAACAAGTTGTCTAGTCCGATGTAATAACTTGTGACTCATTACTTACACTGTTATTAATATGATCTTTAATTAAGTATTTTATTAATTGTTATTAATAGATTTAGATAATTTAAAAAAAAATTGATAATATTTCAATCGTCAATTCAAAAGACTTTAGAAATAATAGACATCAACACATTAAACATAATTGGTATAAACGTTTATAATTTTCAATCAAACGTATTTGGAAACATACTGTGAAAGTTGAAACGTATTTTCAAACCGATTTAAACATAATGTTTTACTAACTCTAATTCACGAGTAATTTTTTTTTTCTAATTCTAATTCTTTATTAAAATATTTTCCTCTACACTTAAATATTTTTCAGTGAAACGTATTTTCAGTATTTGGAAACATACAGTGGTAAATACGTTTAGAATTTATCAATTTTCACACATACTCATTGTTTGTTAATTTAAGTATAATTTTATAATTTTAAAACATAATCATTGTTTTTATATACATTTCGAATATATTTACTTAGATTGACATTCTTAATTTTAGTTAGTATAATTTTACACCTTTTCAAGTTAAAAAAAATGATTAGATAAAGATCTCAATATTTCAGCATGATGTCAGTCAATGCTTATTCTTTCATAGTAAGAATTTTATTTGTGATAGTAAAAGACAATCAGTACTTAAATTTGAACATACATCCTTGACTCTAGCTACGACTGTTCAAAATCGAATCGAAATCAATAATCTGTAATGACATTTTGTTTAGTGAACTAGTGGTTCGACTTATCGGATTACCAAGTGTAAAGTATGTGTGATTTGTTGTTATCATAATATTTTACAAATTATATTTAAAAATTATATATATATATATATTAATTTTATTTAAGCATAATAATTAAAAAATAATTTATTAGAAATAATTTAGTAACAAATATAAGTAATAATTCACAATTTATCAAATCGTCGTAATATAGGGGTGAAAGAGTTATATGATTAACACTTATACCACTTAACAGATGTGAACTATATGCATAATTTCTGTAAGTGTCAATATTTATCAAGTTTAAGGTATGTTGAGTTGTCGTCATTGCGATATCTTACAAATTATGCCTGAGAATTATTTAAATATATATTTTAATTTTACTTAACCATATACTTAAAAAAATAAAAAATTAGAGATAATTTTAGTAACAAGGAGAGAAAGTCGGAGAAGAACATGAGAAAAAAAATAAACAGTAAACGTAGTGTTTGAGTTATAGCAAAAAAGATGTACGTTTTTGAAGAAATATATGTATTTTAATGGTATAAGACTATTGATATTCTTGCCTAAGAATTTGTGTTGCAATTAAATTGCAATATAGGGAGTATACATATTTTAATGCTTAATTACCTTGACTTAAAAAAAATAGAAAAAGATTCCAAAAGGCTACTATAGACTTTTTAATATTATGGTCATATTATGGCCAAAGTTTTATGGCCATTTAGCATCATCCTAAAAAAAATTCTCCTATTTTTGAGACATTAACACACATTAATAAAAACTCATTAAAGGGGAGGGAAGAAAAACCATAAACATGATGTTTAGAGTATTTTATAAAAGTTCTTATAATTTTTAATATAAACTAAACTAATGAAAGGAAAATAACATAAAAAAGACAAATTAATTTTTTCCTTTGTATGTGTAGAAATGAAAACAAGACATTTGTGATTTTATAAAGTACTCGAGTGGCAAAGTTAATTCACATTTTATACAATAACAACAACAATAACATATCCAATAAATTTTCACTAAGTGGGGTTACGGAGACAGTAAATAAGATCGTAATAAATATAAAACAAGATATATCTTCTTAGTCATCACTAAAATGTAAAAAATTGGTCTTCGTGATTAACTTCCACGACTATTTCTAAGATTTTACATTTAAAATTATTATTAATTTTTCTTATCGTAATCATGAAATCTTACCTGAATCTGAACTTTGCTGACATATCACAATCAGAAAGAAGTGGAAATAGAAATGATTTTTTATTAAACATAAATAATACCAATAAGCAAACTTTAACTATTCTAAAATTAAATCAATGAAAAAGACTATACCATGACTTTGCTCCTCATGTCCATGCCCACCAATCCTGATAACAAACAAACGAAAATATGTATCATATCATCAAAAGATACTACTCTAATAATCATTATAATTATATTATATGAAGAAAAAATAAATAAAGAAGAAGTAGAAAATAAAAATTAGCATTCAACAATTTCGTAGGTGATTGTTATTTATAGGATGGCTAATTAACTAGAGAAAATTGAAGGAAAGGTGTCATTTAAGTCAAATGAAGGATTGGTGACATCGACCAACTTAAAGGGTCAAACATAATTAGGAAACTTGATTAAGTTAATTGTGAACTTGATTAATATTTTCAATTTTTTCTAATCTTTTCAAAAATATAAATCAACCTACACCCCTCTCCTTTCCAAATCAATCGTCTCTCTCCTTTCTCTCTCTTGATGGTATCTCTCAACTCTCTCCCAACCAACAGTTCTGCAAAATTTCTCCCTTCAATCCCCGACGATAAATAGCTGAGCGAGTTTCTTTTCGACTCTCAACCGTCAATTGACGTGAAAAGCAGTGTTCTTCAGCGATAACAACTTCGAGTTCTTCGTCGTTCCATTTGTTCTTTCACAAGTAAAAATTTATGTCTTTTAGTTATAAAGAAATAGAGGAACTTGAGCCAACTTATGTTCTAGTATTGATTAATAATTTCAATATTTCTTGCTTAAATTTGATATGTGGACGGAATAAAATCCTAATTTCTAGCATTTCTTCTCTACTCTTTCCGGTGTAAAATATAATTTTTTGTTGTTATTTTAGTTCTTATTGTGGAACTGTTGATTTGATTTATTGGTGATTTTTCATCACCGTTGATGTTCTGTGTGTGTGTGTGTTGTGTTGGTGTTGCTGGGTTGATTTGTTATTTTTTTTTAGTAAAAATAGTGTTGCAACAGATGAACCATCTGACGCAACAGATGGACAATTTGACGCAACAGATAAAATATCTGACGCAACAGATGAAACATCTGATGCAACAGATTAAACTTTTGATGAAACAGATGGGAATTTGAAGCAATAAATGAATAACAATCTAACGGATCATTCATCTGTTGCGATAGACGACTCTTTTGTTTGGAAAAAATCTAAACAATATTGATCCAACATAGAACTCATTTGGCAATAGATGAGTGATCTGGTACAACAGATAAGTGATTTGTTTTTATTATTTCCAACGTACTACTCATCCTTTGCAACAGATTGGTTATATGCTGTAACAGATATCCTACCTGGGCAACAGATATGTGGTTTGTTTTTATTATTTTTAACGGGTTACTCATCTGCTGCAATAGGTTATTTATAATATACAACAGATAACCTACCTGATGCAATATATGAGTGATCTATTTTTATCGTTTCTAACTGATTACTCGTACCTTGCAATAGGTTGGATATATGCTGCAACAAATATCCTACCTAGTGCAACAAATGTATGGTCTATTTTTATTGTTTCTAATAAATTACTCATCTACTACAATCGGTTGGTTATATGCTGCAACAGATAACCTACCTGGTGCTACAGATGGGTTATCTGTTTTTATTATTTCTAATGGATTACTCATCCGCTACAACGGGTTGGTTATAAGTTGTAATAGATAACCTACCAGGTGCAATAGATGAGTGGTCCATTTTTATTATTTCCAACGAATTACTCATTCGCTGCAACAGGTTATTTATAAGCTATAATAGATAAACTACCTAGTGCAATAAATGAGTGATCTATTTTTATTGTTTCTAATTGATTACTCATCCCTTGCAACAGGTTGGTGCAACAAATATCCCACCTAGTGCAATAGATGTGTGATCTATTGGAACTTTTATTTTATTGTTGTACATATTTGATTTACTGTTATCCTTTTGTAATAATGAATTAATCAATTATAATCTATTTTATGTTCCTATTAATTTTAGATAATATATCTCCCAAAAGAAAACAAACCGAATAAAGTCCAAGTAAAGGAACAAGTGAAGCAGCTAGGCAACATCCACCACTCTATGAGCTTACTTTACAAGCGTTATCTCAATCAAGAGCAGAAGATGATGAACATAGGGAGGATGAATATTTCAAAAGAGAAGATCCAAATGCTAATATCTCTTCCACCGAAGAGTTGGTCAAAACCTTCAGCATTGATCGTTATCCTGTAAGAATGCAGTGCGATGGTGCCACAGATTTAATGGGTGATTTTATGGTTAAGTCAGCCATGGGAAAATCTTTCGATGCCTTCAGAAAAATACTTCAAGAACAAAAATTAGATGCTTATTTCAAGGATAGCTGCTTTGGGTAATAGCTTGATTTGATGGAGGACAACAATGTTAGTTTCCAAATGAAAAAGGTATATGATCTTCTCAAGCGTAGGTTTATGTATGAAAATAAAGATAAGATGGATGAGGTGTGGATAAATTACTGTCGCATGCCTGTTTGTTTTGGTTGGAAAGAGTTTCTAATAGTTACTAGACTAAAATATTATCCTCCTTCTCCTTCTCAAGTTATGCCTATTCTAACCCATAAAAAAGCACTCCACACACCTAAAATTCCAAAGGCAAGTCAAGTGATCATGATGACCTGGTGTCCTTATTGGCCCAAGCTTCAAAAACATTAATTTGATAGAAGCGTTGAAAGGTAAAAGACTTTCAAAGAGGCATAAGTAATCATTGTGCTTGGTTTGGTTTGTACATAATGTTCTTTGGTAAGAGACGTTAAGAAAAACATACCACTTGGTTTGATAAAGCTCTCCAAGGATCTTGAAGCATTTAACAGATATCCTTAGGGTTAGGAAAGCTTCAAAATGACCGTCAAATATTTGTTGACTTCGTTAATGCCAAGGACAGTCAACTTATATGGCTTTTCATGTGCTTTCATGTTAAATATTTTTTATTATGATGTGATTTATTTTTTTTATTTCAATAATGCTTTTAATTTATTGGCGTTATTTTATAGGCTTGGGCATTTGAAGTCATTTCTTATTTGAGACAACAAGTGAACTACCAGGAAGAAGTTTCCTGACCAAGAATCCTGAATGGTTGTCAGCCAAAACTAATTAAAATGCAAAATTTCTTAATCTCTTTAACCCCCTGAAGGAAGCAGGAAGTTTAATTCTAATTAAGTTTTTTTTTTAATTAATAATTTTCTAAGATGATTTTATCATCATTCTGATATATGTACTAATTTATTTTAGACTATTCATCCGTGCCTTGTTCCAACTAATCGAGAGTTGAAGATACTATTTTTCTTACTTTACGGTCTGTGCAAACTTTATCGGAATCTAAGATCATTGATAGAATAAAGAAGGAATTGTTTGGAGCAATAGTCATCACAAGAAAAAAAAATTTAGAGGGTGGGCTTGTTGTTGTTAATGATGGTAGTGGTAGTAGTGCCCCCTTACAGTTTTTGAAACAACAAAACATTATGATTATGATCATACTGGTTATACAGATTTTGCCACTTCTAGCGAATGTTCTGCACGAAAATGTCAAGACTGGAAGGCAAAATATGATGGAGTGATTAATGCCATTAATACATTAACTGCTTTTGTAAAGAAAATGACATCTGAGAGGGGTATTATTCTACCAAAGAGGATTTCATATCCATACACACCATTAGAGATCAAGGTCGAAGAAATTTTCAAGACATCATCAAACATTAAAAAAATCAAAATTATAACTCATCTGTCTTTGTCTTGCACCTTTGATCAATGTACAAGGTCCACAGGAAAGCAGCATGAGCTGAAGAGGTGAATGTATATCATCTGTTCCAACAAACAAACAAATAAATTTGTTTTAACAAATTATACATCTACTAAAAATTATCATATATATATATATATATATATATATATATATATATATGTTGCGACTGTCGTATAACCTGTTGTATTAGATGTGTTATCTGTTGCAACATATGTCTATCTATTTTAGTAAATCAAACAAGTCTTAGTACTATTTTAATTTATACCAATATATGAGTCATGTGTTGCAACAGATGGGTCATCTGGTTGAAATTATCGTACAACTCTATTTTACCTGTTCGAGTTTGTCCCAATAGATGATCCATCTGATACAACAGATAGATAATCTATTGTCTATCTGTGATTAGCATTGATAATTTTAGATTTTCAGGTGGATGTCACAGTAGAAGCTACTGCTGAACAACATAATATCACAGTTGATAATCCATCAACTGCTTCCATGGAAGAAGAAAAAGTGAAGCCTGTCAGTTCGGGAGAATGGAAGAATTACCCATTTAAAGGGTTCAACATCGCAGACGAGGCTCCAAAAAAACTAACAAAGTTGATCAACGACTATTCAGAAGGTATTGTTGATGGGCTGTTAAAGCATCACGTCGGCAGGTACATAAATATTTTTTAAAGATATTGATTTATACAATTCTTGTTGTAAAAACATGACATTAACACATATAAATCGTATAGAAAATAAAATGACAAACACTACAAAGTGAACGAATCGAGTCTTGATTTTGATATGTTCGACTTTATTGTTGCATATTTCGGAATGAAGGATTGGTTCTATTTGATGTCCCATCCCTAAACTTGCTAGAATAGTGAGGTTTAAATGCCATACATATACTATTAATTAATACTTTATTTAATTGCATCTGTGTATTAATTTAATTGTCACATAATCTGAAATATCTGATAATATGTGCAGCACATCGATGTCATTTTTTACTACCTCTGAAAGAAGGCCAAGTTGCAAATACATGAACAATATAGATACACGACAGGCAATTATTTGTACAAAGTTTACATCAATAATGCCTACGATAGGTTTTGTCAACAACAGCCATAAGTTTTTCGAAATGAGAATGCTTAATCAACATCATCAAAGATTTTAGTATTCCAGCTGGCTTACCTTGGAATTTGATCGACGAAGTGTACATCATAATCAATTATGGTGATCAATTCCATTAGGTGTTGGCTGTCGTTGTTCTAAAAGAGAGACGCATCCGAGTTTATAACTCGATGTCATGAAGGAGATGTTCCGAGCCATCGTCTGAGACACAAAAGCTGGCCAAAATATTGCCTACTTACCTTGATATAAGTGGATTTTTGGTCTAAAAATTTTGTACTGATTAGTCGATGATTAAAGCATACCGGCATAAAATGGGTAATCCATTTGATGTAGAATATATTGAAGGAATTGCTCAACAACCCATTGATAGCCTGTAAGTATCATGATTTAGTTTCATTTTATAAATTTCACAATGCTTACATGAACAACAAGATATGAATTATCTGTTCTTTTAAAATGCAGGGATTGCAGTCTTTTTATTGCCGCTTACGCCGAGTATTTGAACGATGGATTACAAGTACCAAATGATGGACTTGATTCCAGATTAATTCACAAAAGATATGTTGCTCTTTTATAGAAATACGAATAAGCGAAAGCTCAGAAATCGTACGCAAGCGACATTAAAGATACACGGCGACCAAAGCCGAATTCCATAGCACCGAATGAAGAACAACTTATCCATATTGAGTAGATATTTATAACTTGTGTCTGTCAAAGTAATAAAATCTCCTTGGTAATTGTTGGCACCAAAGGTTAAATTATTGATTTATTTGTAGAGTAGATCATTTGTACTCATAATGATTTTTTTACATTTCATTTATTTGTTGAGTTATTTCATGTAATTTCTGAAGGCTTCAATTTATTTTATGTTGCCTATGAATATAATTTAATCCTTAGTTTTAAACTTATTAATTAAAATAGAATATTAGATTTAAATATCACAACAGATAATACATCTGTTGCAACAGATGATATATCTGTTAGAAATTATCAAACAGATTTAGACATGTTCTGAAGGGTTCAATTTATTTAATGTTGTCTGTGACTATAATTTAATCCTTAGTTTTGAACTCATTAATTAAAATAAAATATTATATTCAAATATCGCAATAGGTAATACATATGTTGCAACAGATGACATATCTGTTGGAAATTATCAAAAAAATTTGGACATATTTTGAAGGCTTCAATTTATTTAATGTTGTCTGTGAATATAATTTAATTCTTAGTTTTGAACTTATTAATTGAAATGGAATACTAGATTCAAATATCGCAACAGATAATATATATGTTGCAACAGATGACATATCTGTTGGAAATTATCAAATAAATTTAGACATATATTCAACATATAGGTCATCTGTTGGAAATTATCAAACAGGTCTTCCTACTTTTTTGAGTTGTTCCAATAGATTACCTATCAGTTGCAACAGATAGACTATATATTGCAAGAGATTGTATAATTTGTTGCGACATAGACTAAGAGACATCTGCATAATGCAACAGATAACCAACCTATTGCAACAGATAATCAATTTGTCACAATAGATATATTATTTGTTACAACAGATAGACAATCTATTGCATTATAAAAAAATTAACTTTCGTCAAACATAAAAAATTGTTATGGTTTTTGTCTTTGTACATCTTCTTCTTTATACACAGGCTCCAAGCATTTAGTTAGTACCCCATAAGCCCAGACCTCTTGCATTTTTACCATAATGGCATCGCACAGACCGAATATTGTGCCAGTCAGTAAACATTTGATGTATGCAAGCGAGTACGGCTCGCACGCAGCACCGATTTTATTTTTTTAAAAGGTGCATGCCCTTGTTTTGACATTTAAAATCCTATACTTTTTTCATCAAGTCTTCCGCTGGCAAATGATCCATTAGTTTACTCTTCCTCAAAAAGTTGGGGAGCAACTCCAACAGTGATTGCATATGGGTAAAAAAAGTTTTTGTCACTGAAGACAGGTAAGTTACAGTCATAAATCTTAATCTTTCCCTACTAGAGAAGTATCTCAACAGCGAGAAAATGTTTGACTTTCACGTTCATAACTGCAAGAATTCTCTTTGCCTTGGTCCAGCTCTTGCCGTGTGGATATGGCCTCTTCCCTCTAACATAGTTAATCATATCTACCTCCCATTCATACGTAGAAACTAACCAATTAAATCTCGAGCCACCGAGAGTTTTAGCTAGCTCACTGAGATGATTGTACCTATTCTTAAAATTGTTGTAGAAGTTGAGGTCCATTATCTATCGGCAGTATCATAAGCATCTGGGTACGCTAATTGCCTGCCTCTCATGAGGCAGAGAATTTCATCAATATACTGATATAAGAAGACAATTTTTAAATAGGTCAGTAATTATAAAAAATAAAAACATAGTGGAAAGATATAACGGATGGTCCATCTATTACAGAGGGTTCTCTAAATCTGTTCACAGATTACCTAGCTAACACAACTTATGCAACAAATGTTTAAGCTGTTGTAATAGAACAACCACCAGCTTCACCAGAATACCCAGTTGTTGCAATAGATGACACATCTGTTGCGTATTATTTATGGAGTAGATTAGAAGGCTAGGTTAGTAAAAGTAAACTTACCCTATCCACGTACCTCTTACAGATAGTTGTCATACTCCTGAAGTCTTGGCAGTCAAACATATGCATGGTGTATTCTTCTACAGGTTCCTTCTTCTTGGAGTGTATGGCTCCCTCACCTTCTTAGATGGTATGACACCCTCTTGAATTTTAATTTCTTTGAAGCTTTAACGATAGCCTCTAGTTTTTCAAAAAGTTTATCATGTCTGTCCTTGCACACCTTGCATTTTCAATAAGAACATGAGGGTGAAGAGGGGTGAGAGGGACCATCGTAAGGGTGTGAAGGATCGGTGTATGGGTGAGAGGGACCTGTGTAAGGGGTGATTTCAAATGTATTTATTTTTTATTAAGCATCAACGTGCTCATCATCATGACTGGCAACAACATCAGCATCAGAATGGCTACCACCAACATTAACAACTCCACCAGCAACACCCCCAGAAGAAGCACCCGGATATGTTACAGTAGGTTGGTTATGAAGAGCTTCAACATTAGGCTGACCTTGCCTAACTGCTCTTCCCCTTCTTATGGCTGTTGCTCCAGCCAATTTCTTCTTTATTAACTCTACCATTTGGTCTGCTATTGTATCAGCAAGACCTAGAGTAATAAAAGAATACATCCCCAACTCCTTCTCAGTAGGCACGATCCTAGGATGCACAACCTATAAAAAAGACAGATACATTTAAATCATAGAATAATAATTTGCAGTTGATTGGGTTACATGTTAACACACTCAACTTATGCAATAGAAAATCTATCTATCGCAACAGCTGATCTATATGTCGCAGTAGATTAACAATATGTTACATAAGATTACTCAACTGTTGTATAATTTATAGTATATGGGTAATCTGTTGAGTCGAGTTCAGAGAACCAGAGCAATAGATGGTTAATCTGTTCTGAAATATGGATCGTCTGTCATAAAAGATTACCCATCTGTTGCACCAGTTGCAGTAGACGAGTAATCTGTTGCAATAGATGACCCATCTGTCATAATATATGGCACGTCTGTTTCAATATCTTTCTTTGAGTCAAATTATTTTACTTCAAAGAAGACGTACTGCATTATTCTGAGGGTTAAAGAGATTACCTTAATTCTTTTGGGGATCTTTGCAGCCAACCACCTAACGATCCTTGGATGGAAAACCTCGTCTGGGTAATCCTTGACCTACTTTCAGAGGGGAGGAATGGCTTTAAATGCCCAAGCCTAAAATATGTAAACAAGAAGCAAGTAAAAAAAGTCATAATAATTATTCAATATAAAATAATGTATGAGTAAACAAATAGTGATTAAATTTACCATGAAAGCCCAAGGAAAGCCGTATAATGTAATCATCTTTGGGGATAGCTTCGTCAGTAAATATTTGACAGTCAAGTTGTAGTTGTCATATCCCCAGGGATAGTCATTGAATTTCTCAAAATCCTCAGCAAGCGCCAATTAAATCATATTCTATGACTTTCTTGACATCTCTTGCTAATATAACGGAATGGGCAAACCAAACTAAGCACAATTGCTCCCTGTACTGCTTTGGTATGCTTTTATCCTTGAGATCTTCTATCAAATCCGTCTCTTTGTAGCTATGTCCAGTAATGTCCAACAACCCATTTATTTTTTCCTTCCGTTTGTTCATTTTGGTGGGTGGTTGCTTGGACAATACCTTCCGTCTATTTAATGGTGGTGGTTTACTTGTCCTGCTTGCCTTAGACCTTTCGGGGGATATTTCCTTGATGAGAGGTTCTTCTAGATGATCGAATCTCAAGTCCGTCACTATGGCAAACTCTTTCAAGCCAAAATAAATTGGCATGCCATGGTAGTTGATCCAGATTTCATCCATTTTTTTGCCCTCTTTCAACTCTTTATCATCCTCCACGTACTTGATTCTGCGTTTGAGAAGACAATATACCATAATCATTTGGAAACGGGCAGTGTGGTCCTCAGGAAGCTCAAGAAAGTGTTCCAAGTAGCTCTTCTTAAAAAGTTCATCTATGTTTTCATTCTTCATAATATTCCTAAATTCATCACAAGGTTTCCCCAATTGACATTTAAGTACAAGATCACCAGTTAGTTCTGTTGGGTCATCTATTGGCATCGCAACTTGAAACCTGACAATACTAATAGTTTTGATAGCCTCATGCTGGGATTTTGATCTTATTTCATGCCCCATTAGTGAGGCATTATCATCTTGTTTATCTTCTTCTTCCTCCTTACTTTTATATTCCTCACCAGCCTCTATATACCCTTCTCTACCTTCTTTTTCATAACTTTTCTTAGCCTCATTTTTTCCTGACTGAGATTGTTCAAGAAGTTCCTCCGAATCCATATGTACTCTAGCCTTTTTTGTTGGGTGGTCAGAAGTTGATCCACTTTCAGTTTCTTTTCTTTTGAGAGACATCTTTTAACTAAAAACAGCAGAAAAATAAAAAATATATTACATTTGATGTCTGCATAATTTTTTAAAAAAAGCTAAGACAAATTTCAATAAATTATTATACGTCATATTACAAATAAATACTCCAACGGATAACGCATTAGTTGGAATATATGGGGAATCTGTTTGAAGACCTATTTAATATTTTCAAACAGTTGTTCCACCTATTGTAACAGATGGACCACTAACACCACCACCACCAACACCGACACCAATGCCACCAATACCACCATTAAGATCACCATCACTACTACCAATGCCACTAATACCTGCACTAAGGCCACCAAGACTGCCAATACCACCACCAATGTCA
Organism: Capsicum annuum; assembly: GCF_002878395.1. Taxonomy (NCBI): domain Eukaryota; kingdom Viridiplantae; phylum Streptophyta; class Magnoliopsida; order Solanales; family Solanaceae; genus Capsicum; species Capsicum annuum. The sequence continues at coordinate 136,046,274 of NC_061120.1, read as the reverse complement.
CCAATACCAACACCAAGACCACCAATATCGACAACACCAAAAACATCCACCACCAACACCATAAATACCATCTAATAATACCACGACAGTCAATAAAACACTGCGATAAAAACTAGGGTTTTCTCGAGTTCTTCCTATATTTTTAGCATCAAAACTCAAAATTGTTAATCCATTATCGAAGATAATACAACTAAAAGTATTATTTTTTATAATTAACTAAAACTCCCAAATTTTTAGAATAAAGAACAAATGTAGAAATCTTCCCTAACCCTGTTACCTGTGAAGACAGAGAAAATGATGGATACAAGAGAGAATGAAGTCAAAAATAACAACTATATGGTCAAAAATTAGAAGAAAATTGATTTGTTTTGAATGGTTGAGCAATTTGTTGAGAAGTTGTTGTCTGTGTTATTTAAAGAGAAAGAAAAGAGCAAGGGCTTGAGATATAAAATGATGAAATATTTTTCCCACAAATGAATGATTTGTATGGGTTGATTTGTATTTTTGGAAAAGAATGACAAGTTTTTAAATTGTTAATTTGGTTCTAATTGATCTTAATTATTTTTTTAAATTTTAAAAGACACGAAACATTTCGATTAGAGTGATCGATCGGAGACTCGGGTCAGAAGGATCGCAATACCAATATCATGCAATTGCAAAGACTCGATTGAAGTTGTAGATGAGCCTGTGTACTCATCCCTAGTTATACCTAAATCAACTTACGTATTAGCTCAATAATAAGTTAATAGGAAATGTTTTAACTCAGAGTGATCGATCGATAACTCGGGTCAGGAGAAACGCAATACCAACATCATGCAATTGCAAAGACTCAATTAAAGTTGTAGTTGACCCTATGTAATCATCCCTATTTATACCTAAATCAACTTAGTTATTAGCTCAATAATAAGTTAATACGAAACACTTTGACTCAGAGTGATCGATTGGTGACTCGGGTTGGGAGAAACGCAATACCAATATTATGCAATTGCAAAAACTTAATTGAAGTTGTAGTTGATCCTATGTACCCATCATTAGTTCTAACTAAATAAACTTCGGTATTATCTTAATAATAAGTTAATACAAAACGTGTTCACTCAGAGTGATCGATTAGCGACTCGGGTCGGGAGGAGCGCAATACCAACATCATACAATTGCAAAGACTCAATTAAAATTACAGTTGACCCTATGTACTCATCCCAAGTTTTAACTAAATCAATTTAGGTATTAGCTCAATAATAAGTTAATACAATATGTTTCAACTCAGAGTGATCGGTTGCCGACTCGGGTCGGGAGGAACACAATACCAACATTATGCAATTGCAAAGACTCAATTGAAGTTGTAGTTGAACCTATGTACTCATCCCTAGTTCTACCTAAATTAATTTAGGTATTAGCTCAATAATAAGTTAATACGAAATATTTTGACTCAGAGGTGATCGATTAGCGACTCGGGTCGGGAGGAATGTAATACCAACATCATGCAATTACAAAGACTCAACTGAAGTTATTGTTGACCCTATGTACTCATCCCTAGCTATACCTAAATCAATTTAGGTATTAGCTCAATAATAGGTTAATACTAAACGTTTTGACTCAGAGTGATCGATCAAAAACTCGGGTGGGGAGAAATGCAATACCAATATATGAAATTGTAAAGATTCAAATGAAGTTGTAGTTGACCCCATGTACTCATCTCTAGTTTTATCTAAATCAATTGCAAAAAAATTTATTACAACAGACGACTGAGCTGTTGGAAATTTTCAAATAAATATTTATATCCGTTACAGCAGATGACATATCTGATTTAATTATCAAATAGACATTTACATCCGTTGTGACAGATGACTGAGCTGTTGAAAATTTTCAAACAAATATTGAGATCTGTTGCAACAGATTACCTATTTGATTTTCTAATCAAATAGACATTTGCATCTGTTGCAACAGATGACTGAGCTATTGAAAATTTTCAAATAAATATTGATATCTATTGCAACAAATGACATATCTATTTGAATTTTTTAAATTTTTTTTAAAGAAATATTCTGTTCAAAAGAAGAAAGATAGAAACATAGTACTACTAAAGGCGATAAAAAATATTTCTTGGATAACTCAAAAATCTCATTGTTGAGTAGTCCTATCTTGTCTTTTCAATGTCACCCGTCTTCCTCGTGCCCCTCAAATTATTAATGAATATTTAAACCCATGTCTATAATTATCTCTCCTTTAGCCCTAAATTTATTCATCTCTCATTTTTTTCTTTCATTCCTATTTAGCGTTATCACACCCGTCTCTTTTTTTCTCTCTTTTCTGATCTCCTCTTTCTCATAAAGATCCTTTCAAATCTAAACCAATCTATATCTTTCCTCGACTGAAATTGTTATTTTGATCCCCTTTCTTTTGACATTGCAGGTATGGTTTACTATTCTCTTTCATTCTCGTCTTCTTCTTTGTAAGTTATTTATATCTAATTTTTTATTTAATTACCCTTTAAACATATCATATTTATTTTAAAAATTTGAAGGAAAGGTTACTTTTAAATCTTGAATGAACGAACCGTTATTTTTATTAAAATATGCAAAAAAAGTCATCTGTTGGGAGAAGTTTAAAAACCTTGTTAGCAGTATCATTTATTTTTATATGTATTTTGTTTGTTTCTTTGTTGTTGATATTGTTATTAATGTTGTTGGAACTTGTGGTGTGGTGTTGTTGATGGTGTTGGAACAAAGGATATTGCTTCTTTGTTGTTGATGTTGTTGTTGATGGTGTTGGAACAAATGATGTTGTTGATGTTGTTGTTGATGAAAAACTATATCATCTGAGAACTAATTGAAGAGAAAACATAGGGTAGCAAGGAACTTCTAGCGAATCTGGCTGATGAAACTAACTTAGAACATGAGAAATCTGAATCAAGTGCAAATATTAAAGTTTATCCAGCAATGAAAAATCTATTTGTTGTCTATCTCAACAAAAAATAGTATAGATGGGCACTTTGCTTGGGAACTGTGACTAGGTAGTATGGTCGAAATAATCACCTACATAAAAAATAGCAAAACACTAAGAAAGCAGCTTTGCAGGCACCGAGGGTTAAAATGATGTACAGTAAGTCAAAAAAACTTGCTCCAAGAACAACTGAAGTTAAAATAAGGAATCTAAGGGAAGGAAGACATTTCTGAATTTTAAATTTCATCCCATGCCTTCTTGTTTATGGTTCCAATTAGGTCCACTGCTATTAACCTGATCGGAACCACAAAGAAGATTGAAACACAGATTGAGTATCATTATTCCTTAGTAATATACAATATAGATATAATTGATTGTGTTTTCTTGCCTTAGCATGCTTTTAACATATCTTGGAGAAGATCAGATATTTCTTATAGTATGTGAATCTCGATAATTTTTAAGCTTGCCTCCAGCTTGCTGATTCAATATTCAATCTTGTTGCTACCATCGTTGAGGTTAGCATAGAGTTCTTGGTCTTTTGTGATCTCGTCAATGAGGAAAACTTTCTTCGAAGTTGTGGCGTTGTAAAAGGCCTTCAGAAGGCTTCTAGAACACTTTATTCAGAAAGCTTTACATGATGGGTCGCTATGTTTCTTTTAGGTCAACCTGTTGATGCATACTCAAGCAATGGTCACGGCAGTTGAACAACTCACTTTCTCAAGCGTTATTTAATGCAGCTTGTTCAACCAACCTTTAAAGGATTTGATAGGATAATGTTCAACCGTTGGGACCACTGCTTGAGTATGTATCAACACGTTGACCTAAAACAAACATAGTGACCCTCCATGTATCATTTAAGCCTTCTAGAGAAAGTTCTTTGGAAGCCTTCTGAAGACCTTTTACAATGCCACAACTTTGAAGGAAGTTTTCCTCGTTGACGAGCTCATCAAATACTAAGAACTCTATGCTAACCTCAACAACAAGCTTGAATATCGGATCAGCAAGCTTGAGGAAAGCTTGAAAATTATGGGGATTCACATACTACAAGAAGCATCTGATCTTCTCCAAGATATGTTAAAAGCATTTTAAGGCAAGAAAACACAATCAATTATATCCATATTGTATATTGATAAGGAAGAAATGATACTCAATCTGCCTTTCAATCTTGTTTGTGGTTCCGATCAGGTCAATAGTACTGGACCTAATCGGAACCATAAATAAGAAGGCATGGGATGCAATTTAAAATTCAAAAATTTCTGCCTTTGCTTAGATTCCTTATTTTAACTTCAGTTGTTCTTGGCGCAAGTTTTCTCAACTTACTGTACATCATTTAAACCCTCGGTGCCCACAAAACTGCTTTCTTGGTATTTTGTTATTTTCTACGTAGGTGATATCCCACCATGCTTCCTAGTCACAGCTCTCTAGAAAAGTGTCCATCTGCATCATTTTTTTTATAGAGACAAAGATGAATTTATATTACTGGATACACTTGATTCAGATTTCTCATATTTTAATTCAGTTTCATCGGTCACATTTGCTAGAAGTTCCTTGCTACTCTATGTTTCCTCTTCAATTAGCTCTCAGATGATATAGTCTTTCATCAACCCCCCTTTCCCTTGCAGGCATTCTCGTTTGGATCTTTCTGGCATACAATCATCTTATCAAACAAACCTTCCATATAAATTTGGGTCAGGGGAATTTCTATTGGTTTTCCGCTCTTGTTTGAAGCAGTACGAGGCTTCGAAGGCCTTCTCAAAATCCAATACACATTTAAAGTTAAGTCTAATCGCTATTGGATCTCTACAATGACACCAAATATTGATCGATTCTCAAAACTTGACACGCATAAACATGAGCAACAATCGTCAGTAATTCATAATAGGGTATCAACACCATCTTCATGGGCCCCTCGGCCTTATCATTTCGAACCTATCAAACTTAACTATACAATGCAAGATCTTGTTTGAATGATCAGTGCCTAATCGATTAAAAACTGTATTCACAAAAATATTATACTTTATGTGTGTTGTCCCGATGACCTTATCAATAATATGTAACTCCCACTCATGAAAGTGGATCCATCTATTTGCACGCACCTTATTCTTCCTAGCCCATCTATGGCTTAATTTTAATAAACAGATGACTAACCTGTTGCAACAGATAACACATCTGTTATGACGAATGATCAATCTGTTGCAACATTTGACTTATCTGTTGGAAAAATCAAATAGATATATCTATATGTTGCAACAGATTGTCAATATGTTATAAATTATCAAACAGATACAATATATTTTGCAACAGATTGCACATCTATTATATTTCTTTTAAAGCAATTTTTTTTCTTTTTGAAATACAATAAAGATAAAATGTTGTATTTGGATCCATTTTTTTAATTTACATAAGCTAAAAAGTCATCAATTTTATTTAAAAAGAGGTGACCAAGATTCATGGCTTTTTGACTAACCCATTTGAATTCAATCCTCTAAAAATAGGTCCCTCCTTAGTCGTTCATTCTACTCCACTTCTAGATATGGATGATCCAGATTTGAACAAGGTGATTTATCTTGAGTCCTTACGGTAATTTAAAGACAGATTTATGAACTCCGAAGGGAGTTGGGCGACTTTAGAGCAAGGCTGAGGATGACCCTGCTGCTGCCGGATGACAATTGGCTAGTTGATGATAACGCTCAAACTACACCTCTCTAATGAGAATATAAGCGATCATTGTCAATATATAACCCAACTAGGTTGGGGTAAAATCCTACAGGGAATATGGTGTGAACTTAAGTCATTTACGATTTAATCAACTAATAGTTAGATGTTTTCTGAAATGGGAGTTTTGGAGATTAGGAAATAATTATTGGTCGCTTTAGTTTCAGTGTTTGTAATCAAGAGTTTATGGAAAATCAGAATTATGTTCACTATGGGTTTTGGTACTTGACAGATGCTAATAGTGATTCAAGATTCTCACGATAGGTAGGAAAAACAGATTATCTTTATCGAAGTTATGACTAAATGTCTCTCGACCTACTTAAGCATTTAATTACCTAATCCTCTCAGACTTAGGGAATTTATATTCACTGACCATACTTTACCTCAGGTTAATTTACCTTTTTATAGCGTCAATTATTAAATGGAAGATTGGTAGCTTCCAAGTCCCTCTCAATAATTCACTTCCTATTATAGTTGATTTCTTATCTCAAGCAAATCAAAGCAGGTGCTATCTATCATTTGCAACCAATAGACAATAATTAAAACTTCAAAATTATCAAGGAGCCCTATTACCTTTAGAATCTTAAACACTTAGCAACTTACCAAGACCTAACCCATAGATCCCATAATTCGAGTTAAAGGGATTTAGCCACTCATAATGTAATAATCGATACAACAAGTTGAATTCATAATTTGAAAGATGAACTTACAGCAAGATGAATAGCAATGAGTGTTTCTCAGATTAGATCAAAGTAGAAATCCCAAAATATTGATGATAATATCTTCAAAGTTAATTGGTTTTTTCAAGCCAAGAAACTAGAGAAAAAATAATAAAATACGTGTGTTACAAAATAGGTTCAGAATCCTCCTTAGATAACCCTAATCTATGCTTTAAATACTTCAGCCTAATTATGGAAACAAAAGCACAGAGTTCAGTGTTCTTCTCGGATTAGGTGACGACATTGTGACGCCTTATTAGGAGGCTGATAACTTATCACGGATGTCGTCAGCTCCTCTTTAATTTTGAGCTGACGGTGAATCCTGACAGCTTATCAAAACTATGATGACATATCAGATAATGTCATCACTTCTCCACCTCAGCCTCCATGTTCTGTCTAAGGCTGACGATGACTCTGACGGCTTATCACAAGTTTGACGGCTTATCACATGTCGTCTTCACTTCTTCCAAATGAATTCCATTCTCTGTTTAAGGTTGACGATGAAGTTGATAACCTAACAGAGTACTGATGACTTATCAGGAATGTCTCGACCACACTTCTCTTCTATTTTCTTCAGATTTCAACTCTTTTACTTTTATCATTGTTGGTTCTCTTGCCTCTTAACTTCCACTGCAAAATCAAAGATAAAACAATCAAAAATGACAAAATTTGCTTAAGACTTTGCAATTATTCTCAGTTAAAAACCTCAAATGTGTTAGCGTCTGCTCACACATCAACACGCTTAACTTAAAACAATTGCTTGTCCTCAAGCAACTAAAACACAACCAAGAAAATACAAAGTACATTCAGTAATAAACCATCCATATTATCTCTAAACATCTTCACCATCTCCAAGGTCAATCAATTTACAAACAACTGTGTATGTTATTGAATAGCAACAACGTGACACAAAGGAATCAAGATATGGCATCAAATCAGCAATAACAACCATGCATGTATCAAGCTTACACTATCCAAACAAGTTAGCAATTAGCAACGTAACCAGTGTGCCCTTACCACAAAGACGTTCCATTGCACTTATATCAGATATCACATATGTAACCATGGGGACAATCACAAGACACTCACTCTCAGAATGAAGTTCCAATCAATGTATGCCGAATACCATAGGCTTGACCTTATTTTCATTACCAAGATCTTTAGACAGGTCAGCTAGGATCACTATAGGTCTTCTCTTTAGGCTAGGGGTTGGTATGATACTCAATGATATTTAAAGTGACTAAGCCTCCTTGACACTACACTAGCTTTTGGGGCCTCATTCATTTACCTTTTTCTACTCTTCTTTTTTATTGATCACACTTATTCAGGATGGGTGCAGTTCTTTTCTACAATCACTTCTTCTTTTTTGCAACTTTTCTTTTCTTGCTCTTTTCCAATGCACCCAACTTTTTATTCTTTTCTTTTACTCTACCTTTTTTCATACTCATTTTACATCACGCACCCCTATGATAGCCACCCTCAACTTAGGCCATTTGCCTAAGTTAAGGTGCACAGTGTCCAAGTAAGACCAGTGCCAAAATAGGTTAATTATGATACAAAAATGGGACGGTGATAGGTATCATAAAAAGAAATAGGCTATTCAGGCTCAAAATAGGGATCAAGGGATATTATGCATACAGGGAAGGTTATTTAGGCTAAAGTGAGCTAATAAAAAAATGGCCTATGATCCTTTCCAAACTCCTATCCTTCAACCTAGGTAAGACTAACCGAGCAAGTTTTGAATTTAACATACAAAGGAAACTAAGTAAAATCTCGCATGCACATGGCACACAAGTATATCATAAGTTACTACTTATCTAGTTTATGCAATTGTTTAGCAATGGTATCAAGTCACTAGAACTAATACCATACAAAGATGCACAGTGGTCACAATTATATGCAAACCACACAGTTAAAGAATTAGACCACTTGAGATGTGTTCACAAAATAACAAAACCATGTTAACTGACTTAGGTACTTGTATTTCTCCTAGTCAACTACAAAATGTTACAACAACAACTCACCCTACACCCTCAACTTAAAATCAAAGAAAAACTAAACTAAGGGTTAGGGTATACCTTGAGCAGATCAAGCACGGGGATCATGGGTCTATGATCCTGCAATTGCATCATCAGCTGTCTTATCTCCATCGAGAGTCCCCCCCCCCCCCCGTTCAGACACATCTAGTCTAGTAGTTGTTGGAGGCCTACTAGTTGAGGCACCCACGGCTCTCGCCGTAGGGCCTCCTCCCACTTTTCATTGTCAGCTAGTGACTTGATCATTACCTTTCTCGTCTCCTTTTTTTTCAGACTTCTTTCTTTCCCTCTTCTCTGTTTTTCTTTTTTCATCACTATCAGGCTTTTCTCTCTTACCCTTACCTTTATTCTCAGCCTTCTTCTTTTTCTTCATTGGTTCCCCCATTAGATCAAGCAATGAGATTTCACTCTCAGACTCATCAACATCTAGATCTACCGACATCGTAAGTTGGTGTTACTGTAATACTCTAACATCTGCCTTCACCTTGTCCAAGGATTCTCTGAATTGTGCAAGGTCTGAGCCCGACATTTCTCTTACCTGTGTATTAAAATAATTTCCTAATTCATCAATTCAATCGGGCAAGGCTCAGAAGGGCTCCAGTGCTACCTTAATCCTTTTGTCTACCACAAAGGAAAATTACTTGGCAAAAAGTTGTAGCTGAGCCTTGCACCACTTGGCTTATTTTTCCACTCTCCTAAAATTTATTGGGTTGAAGGCAAATTCTGTGGTAGACACAGCAGCTGAAGGATTTGTTTCATTTCTAGGCATTGAATCTTCTATTACTGAGAAGGTTGGTGTTGCAGCCTTAAAATCCTTCACCGCTACATTAGGTGCTGAGCTGGTACCTGTAACTGGTGGGTCTGTTTCAACCCCTGCTTATCTATCAAATATCAGTCTCGGTTGATTTTCATCATATTGGATGGGATTATGGGTCTTCTTGGCAAGCAGTTCTTCGTCTAACCCCACAACCTTAGGTACATGGGCTGCCTTACATAACCTTGTAATAAGATAAGGGAAAGGATATGTCATATCGGGCCTTGAGACTCGAATTTTTATCTCCTCAGCAATGATCTCCCTGAAGTTCAACTTGAGTTTATCCACAAGACTTATGACCAATATTGCTCTATCGTCTCCAAGGATATGATCTCCCTCAATAGGTATCAAATGGGTGCACACTACACCCCCACCAGAACTTTGCCTCTTGAGTCAGGGAAGCCTTAAAAATCCTCTCATTAGGGTTGGTTAGCCATTCAGGTTTTTCTTCAGCTATAAGGGTTGCTAACCAAGATCGTTGATTCTCACGATGCTTCAATCGGGCATAGAAAGTAGATGAAGTGGCCTGAGGAGTGAATCCGAGGCCATAAAGAAATCTATTGATTGTCTTTTCTAAAAGATCCACCATCACACCCCGTACTGGAACTCTATCCAACAAGGGCTGATCTACTGATTTCTCCCCTTCTTTACACATGTTTTCCAATCAAGCTTGATAGTTCGCATAGAACTCCCTAACTAGTGTAGGGCAAAATGAGCTTCCTCCTTCGCGGTCCATCCCAAATCGTAGTCTCAAAATTTTTGCTCCACTTTAGGATATCTGTTCAGCCCGGTAGTGATGATCTTCTTTTCTTTAAATATTGGCCTTTTAATGGGCCTTCGTTTTGTTCTACAAAGGACATCATAGAAGATTTTCTGTGCCTTGGAAATTTTCCACCTAGAACTGTTTTGAACCGCAGGGTTCTTGTATTTAACCATAGTTTCCTGAATCAAAGATTCTTCATCATCTTGTTGCTCAGCAGAAGGGGACTCAGATGATGGTCCCTCAGATTTATGTTGCTCAGACTCATGTTTCTCGAAATCAGGATGATCTGAATCATGCTCTTTAGATTCAGTATGTTTAGACTCTTGTTGCTCAGAGGTCGTCTGCTCAGAAGATGTATGTTCAGATGTTGTTGGCTCAGTATCACTATCTTCACTCTTCTCCACCTCAACTGGTGGAGGTGGTGAAGGCTTTTTTGGATTTTTCTTTTGCTTCCTGAGCAGGGTCTCCTCCTCCTCATAATCGGATCCCTCATCAAAGAGTCTTCGAGGTACACTTCCATTGGTCTCTTTATTTGTAGATTTTTAGGTTCTTTCCTTTGGGTGCCATTATAAGACCTGTAACAAGAGGAAAACCATTAGTCGACACTCCAGAGTATATACACAAACACATCAATCATTGAAGTTCCACACCCTTTGAAAGGGTTTATTAATGCTTCAGGTCAAAGGTGTGATGAAATGTCTGATAAGCCGTCACAGTTGTGATAGCTTATCATGAATGTCGTCAGCTCTAAACAGAACCCACAAAATTTTATCAACTTCTAACGACGTGTCTGATAAGTTATCACAAATGTGATAACTTATCAACCATGTCATCGGGTCAGTACACAACCCGAACTCGACTTTAACTTGATTTTTAATCTAATTTCTTCTTAAAATCCCATCGATTTGCATTTTTGAGCTAAGATTTAAGTCCCAAGCTTGCACAACAAACCCTAGTTCTCGATTTCCACACATTGGCAAGCTAAACTTGACTCAATCTTTATAGAATACATCCACGATTAAGCACTTGTTGATATCTCTTTACCATCTTCATATAATACATCCACGGTTAAGAAAACACTCATCTCCTTTTGCTGGGTCATGGATGAGTGTATTTTGAATCTTGCTTCTTTGTCATTGATCCTGAACTTCAGCTCATTCAGCTCCATGTCCACTATCACTCTCCCAGTTGCAAGGAATGGTCTACCCAAGATGATGGGTACTTTGAAGTCCACCTCACAGTCTAAGACTACAAAATCAATAGGCAGTATAAAGTTGGCCAACTTTACTAATATATCATGTAATATGACCATTGGTCGCTTTACAGACCTATCCACCATCACCAACCACATGTTTGTCGGGGTAGGATCCCCCAAACCCAGCTGCTTGTACAAAAAAAGTGGCATTAGGTTTATACTGGCTCCCTAATCGCATAGAGCTTTTGTAAAATTCAGGGACCCAATAGTGCATGGGATGGTAAATGCTCCCGGGTCTGCCTTTTTTTGCACTAAAGACCTTGTGGAGTGGCACCACAATGATGGAGATTGTCCTCCGGCTCATGTCTAACCTTCCGTTTCTTCGTGAAAAGGTCTTTCATAAACTTAGCGTATCCTGGCATTTGCTCAAGTACCTCCACCAAAGGCACATTTATTGTTAACTGCTTCAACATCATCATGAACTTGCTAAACTTTGTATCATCAGCTTTTTTTTGCAATCATTAAGGAAAGGGAGGTAGTGGTCTTGGGAGAGTTTTTATCACTACCTCCTTCTCTTTCTCTTTTCCTTTTTCCGAAGCATCATCAGAACCATCCAACTTCTCAGACTCCACTGGAACACCTTCTTCCGATTCATCTTCAACTACCTCATTAACTATATTTTTGCCCACAGAAGGGCCAGGTAATATCTTACCACTTCTAGTGGTAATTGCCATACATGAGCCATCATTTTGCAGATTCTGGACTGTATCACTAGGTAATATTCTTCTCTTCCTCTGATTCATCACTGCAGAGAGTTGGATCATTTGTTGTTCCAGTTACTTGATCGAAGCAAAGTGCGAGTTTACCAACTGACTAATAGATGACAGATCGATCTTCATAGTAGTCACTCCTGAGTTGGTAGCCTTCATTCCCTTTTATAATTTAGCCATCATGTCTTCCATGGACATCTTTTTAGAACATGTTGTAGCAGCCTCACGATTTCTAGGAGGGACATATAGCCCGCTCCTATCATTATTACTCCTATCATTTCCCTTCTTCCTATCTTTATAACCAGGTTTATCATAATAATTATAACCTTAATTCCCTTGGCTATTACCCCAAAAAACCCCTTCTTATTAACATAGTTTGCCTCTTCTTTTGGATCAGTATCAACTCTATCTTGAGATCCCACACCTTTCACCGTCTCAGTCTTGCCTGATAGAAAATGCTTGGTTAGCAAGTCAATCCATGTCTTGGTCACACTCTTCATCTCTTCTGCATTGTTCCACAGTTATAGCCACAGAAATAGTGGGGTTTGCTACCACAGAGTCTCTGGTATGCCATGTCCAACTCTGTTTGGTCATTCTCTCTAGTATTTCTGAAGCTTCTAGGAATGTAAGATAAACAAATGAACCACCAGCAGCATTATCTATAATTGGTTTTGTCACAGATTTAAGAGCCCTGTACAAAGTCTCCCTCAAGTGTATGTCTATCATATTGTGGTTCAGACACTGTGTCAGCTTCTCTTTTAATCTCTCCCAGGTTTCATGTAAGGCTTCGGTCGAGAGCTGTCTAAAGTTACTGATCTCGTCCCTCAACTGTACCCTCTTGTAGAGTGGAAAGAACCATTTTAGGAATGCATCTTTCAACTGTCTCCAATTAGTTATTGAATCGGGCGTCAGCTCATTTAACCACATTGTTGCCTTTCCAGACAGAGACAACAAGAACAATCTCAAGTGGATTGCATTCTGACCCACTCCTGGGTTAATCAAAAGATTTACAGATGGTGATAAAGTTCACCAGATATAAGTTCGGGTCATCCCCAAAAAGGCCACCAAACAACCCCTTCAGATTGAAGAGTTGAATCATAGTACTTGTAATATTGAATTTTGCCCCAGGTGCCAACGGTGGAGGAATAATTGCACCCGTTGTACCTACTCCATCCGTTCCATCATCATCATCATTGAGGTTATACTAGACCATCTGGTAATTTTTTCTTCCTCAGAATGGACGGTTCCTGCTAGGATTACGCTGTACTGGTGCAGCTACTTGCTCTGCACGCCTTGGGTTACCAAGGTTTAGTAAATCCTCGTCTCTTAAATCTTCATCCTCAGTATTTTGATGCCGTAGTTATTGACCGACATTCTGCTCATTCACCTGAGCTCTAGCTAAGGATTCTAACCTATCAGCCTCCTACTGGTCTGCCATTCTTCTAATTCGTTGTGGTTCCAGATTAAATGGTAATAATGGTTCTTCGAAACTTCTGGTTCTTGGCATACACTACAAAGATCCTGCAATAAACAAAAATAACAAATAAACGTAAAACTAGGAAACTTGATTAACAGTCAATTAGTGCACACAAACTTTAATTTATAACTGTATTCCTCGGTAATGGTGCCATTTTTGATAACGCTCAAACTATACCTCTCTAATGAGAATGTAAGCGATCGTTGTCAATATATAACCCAACTAGGTTGGGGTCGAATCACACAGGGAATATGGTGTGAACTTAAGTCATTTGCGATTTAATCAACTGATAGTTGGATGTTTCCTGAAATGGGAGTTTTGGAGATTAGCACGTAATTATTGGTCACTTTAGTTTCAGTGTTTGTAATCAAGAGTTTATGAAAAACCAGAATTATGCTCACTATGGGTTTTGGTACTTGCAGATGCTAATAGTGATTCAAGATTCTCACGATAGGTAGGAACAATAGATTATTTTTATCGAAGTTATGACTAGATGTCTCTCGACCTACTTAAGCATTTAATTACCTAATCCTCTCGGACTTAGGGAATTTATATTCACTGACCAGACTTCACCTCAGGTTAATTTACCTTTTTATAGCGTCAATTATTAAACGAAAGGTTGGTAGCTTCCAAGTCACTGTCAGTAATTCACTTCCTACTATAGTTGATTTCTTATCTCAAGCAAATCAAAGCAGGTGCTATCTATCATTTGCAACCAATAGACAATAATTAAAACTTCAAAATTACCAAGGAGTCCTATTACCTTTAGAATCTTGAACACTTAGCAACTTACCAAGACCTAACCCATAGATCCCATAATTCGGGTTAAAGGGATTTAGCCACTTATAATGTAATAATCGATACAACAAGTTGAATTCATAATTTGAAAGATGAACTTACAGCAAGATGAATAGCAATGAGTGTTTCACAGATTAGATCAAAGTAGAAATCCCAAAACATTGATGATAATCTCTTCAAAGTTAATTGGTTTTTTCAGGCCAAGAAACTAGAGAGAAAATAACAAAATACGTGCATTACAAAATAGGTTCAGAATCCTCCTTAGAAAACCCTAAACTATGCTTTAAATACTTCAACCTAATTATGGAAACAAAATCATAGAGTTCAGTGTTCTTCTCGGATTAGGTGACGACATGCGTGATGCCTTATCAGGAGGTTGACGACTTATCACGGATGTCGTTAGCTCCTCTTCAATTTTGATAGTTTCTGCTTAAGGCTGACGGTGAATCCTGATGGCTTATCAAAATTGTGATGACATATCAGACAATGTCGTCACTTCTCCATCTCAGCTCCCATGTTCTGTCTAAGGCTGATGGCGATTCTGACGGCTTATCACAAGTCTGACGGCTTATCACATGTCGTCGTCACTTTTTCCAACTGAATCCTATTCTGTGTTTAAGGTTGACGATGAAGCTGATAACCTATCAGAGTGCTGACGACTTATCAGGAATGTCATCAGCCACACTTCTCTTCTATTTGCTTTAGATTTTTACTCTTTTACTTCCATCATTGTTGGTTCTCTTGCCTCTTGACTTCCACTGTAAAATCAAAGATAAAACAATCAAAAACGATAAAAGTTGCTTAAGACTTTACAATTTTTCTCAGTTAAAAGCCTCAAATGTGTTAGCATCTGCTCACACATCAGTTGACAATACTACTACTATTACTACTACTACTACTACTATTAATAATAATAGTAGTAGTAGTAGTAATAATATTTAGGTTATGTTTTTCTTTTAGCGTATGTATTTTCTTTTTTTATATCGGATCTACTCAAGGATATGTTTTTTTATTGTATATATTTGTATATAATGAATTCAAAAATATATGTTTGGTTGACTTTGAATTTTTAATTCTTATTTAATATTTAATTTTCATTCTGTCTATTCTTTATTCTCCATATGTCGATGGTTAGAGGTAGGGATTGTGTGTTTGTGGCAACCGATGAACCATATGTTGCAACAGATGGTTAATCTGTTGCGACAAATGGATCATATGTTGCAACAGACGATTATTAATAAAAAAAAGCTATTGTTATTGAGAGGGTGAAAAGTCATGATTTTTCAATTATTTAATATGAAAAATGGTTCGTAAATAAATAATAAGAAAATAAATGATAAACACAATTTATAACCGTAAAAGAATGGTTATTTAATTTTAATAACTAATCATGACTTTTCACCATTTTTGTTTTTAAATCTATTTTTTAAAATTATTTATTTATGATATAATAAAAATGTCACAACATTAGCTTAATTAAGTTATATGATGATTGTTAAAATAAAGATGAATAGTCATGACTTTTTGTCTAACACATTCAATGTTACTGATGCATCAAATTCCCCATCTGATGCGACGAATGAATCGGTTGTTAGAAGAAATCAAAAAAGCTCCTAAAATAGATGGTTGATTTGCTGCAACAAATGGTATATCTGTTGCCACAGATGAGTTATCTGATGCAACAAATATACAATTTGTTGCCACAACTCAATAAAAAATGTTATTATTTTATTAAAAAAATGATTATGGAAAAGGTGTCTTCATTTTTTTAATTGAGAAAAGGTTATTTAAATTTAATAACTAATTAATAATAATAAGCTAAAAAGTCATGACTTGTCACAATAATAAAAAGCTCACCAACTTGATTTAATTAAGTCATTTCTTTTCACTGAAAACAATACTTAAATAAATAATAAACACAATTTATAACCGTAATAAATGGTTATTTAATTGGAATAATTGATGTTAATATAAAATAGGCGACAAATAGTGACTTTTTGCCATTTTTGTTTTTAAATCTTTTTTAAAATTTATATAATAAAAAATTTGAATTAATTATATGATGATTATTAAAAAAGATAGATTATATATTGCAATAAATAGATTATCTGATGCAACAGGTTGACAATTTGTTGCAACAGATGGTATATCTGTTGTCATAGATAAGTTATCTGATGCAACAGATGGTATATCTGTTGTCACAAATGTATTATCTGATACAACAGATATAAAATCTGTTGCCACAACTCAATAAAAACGGTTACTGAAAAGAACTAATTAATAATAATAAGTTGAAAAGTCATGACTTATTACAATAATCAAAAAGTCAGTCAGCAACTTTATTTAATTAAGTCATAATTTCAAAGTAATAAAAAAGACACCGGTTTGTTTGTAATTAATAAATGGAGGTGAACAGTCGCGCCTTTTTGTCTAACTCATTCAAATTCAATCCTCTATAAATAGGTCTCTCCTTACTCGTTCATTCTACTAAATTTATTTTTTGCATCTTGTCTTCATATTACACCTTCAACCACTTTCTCTTCCCTAACTCAGGTAAGTTTTTTTCTTATTTTTTGTGTAAATATACCCAATTAGTAGTGTACGTTGTATTAAATTCAGATTCTTTTCTAATATTTTGTTTTAATATTTTTTGTCAATTCATTCATGTTCTAGATATGACTGATCCAGTGTAGGACGTTGCTATTTTACAAGACACCATGCGAGAGCTTCAAACTCATGCTCATGACCTTCAATGGGAGTTGTCTGCAATGAGAGCCAAGATGCTCCGAGAAATTCGAAGGCTGAGGAGGGCACTGCTGATGCCGGTTGAAGATTATTCGGTTGGCAATAATAATGATAATAATAATTAACTTTTTTTCTTTTAGCCTATGTATTTTTATTTATTTTTATTTAATAAAAATTTATGTTTGATCGACTTTGACATTTTAATTCTTATTTAATTTTCATTCTGTCTATTTCTTTTTCTCAACAAACATGTCGACGATTAAGGAATAATTTGAAAATAGCAAGAGTTGAAACTAAAAACTTGGCTCAATTCATACATTAATACTCAAGTAGAGACCTCTATTAGATCATATTAATTAAGCACTTGCTATTAATATGTTCGAAACAACACAATACAACTCCTGCCACAAACCCAACAGATAACCCATATGTTCCAACTCTTGCTATTGATACTGGATTCAAATTATTAATTAAGCCTATTAGATCATATTAATTAAGCACTTGCTATGTGAGTGTATGCGAGTACAAGATAAGGTTGGATACGAAGAATCATCTTTAGATCTAAAATTCACCGTTCTCGCTACTTTAAGTATTATCCTTTTTTTCATCGTGATTTATTAGATAAATAGTTGTCTCGTGTCAGTAAATGTATGAGGTTTCTTAACAGATTTACGAATGAGAAAATTATCGATATGAGTCAGAACACCAAATATGTAGAAAATCTCAAGAATTAGAGTTTCTTTCGGCTTATAGTTTTGATCTGGTTTTATCCGTGTTTGTATGTTTCGAACTAGTAAATGGTTAGTTTGTTTGTGGTTTGAACCAGTCTTGTAAAATCAGAAACTTTCCCCCTTTCATATATATATAGTTGGTTTTATTTTAAATGCGGATGTCTGTGGTTATGCCTCGTAATCTTAAGCCTAAATAACGAGTTTCTTCTGGATCATATCTTCATCTTTAGCTTACCTGCTGGAAGTGGGATCAAGTGTTTACTTGTACTTTTGCACCCTCTTTAAGTTATGAATTACAAATATGAAATTGGTCGTTGTTGTGTAATAAGTGTGTCCACTTCATATTCGATAGAAACTTCCAAAAGAAAAACGTTTCCTCTTCAGGATTTGTACGAGCAATATCCCATGCATTTTCTATTTTCTTTCGGGCTTTAATTCACCTGAGAGTATTATATAACGCCATAACTAACTGGATGGTAACCAGTTAATAACCTAACGATGAACAGATTAGTTGCAAGGAGAAACATTTCTTTTCTCCTTAATGTAAATGTCGACAGTGCAATACTTGAGTCTACAAATATGCTCACATTATACACTGCGTTGTCTGGGATAAACATTCTCTGTATCGTTCATTCTGCTTCTTCTTCTGGCCATTCTTTTTCTCTATACTTTAAACTGCTAAAGCATTCTATACTTGCTAAAATGTCTTCTTGTTCAACACATATGTTAAAACAATGCACCATTTTACACCCTTGAGACTATTAAACTAGGCTAATTCAATAATGTCGAGGAGAAGATATCGAAATTATCCACGAAATATTATCAAAAAATAAATGTGAACCAATGTAGGGATCTAATTTCTATTCTTCGCCACTTGAAATTCGTAAGTGTTTCTTTGTTTTGGGGTCGCGTGAGATAGAAGTTTTAAAGCTTGAACGAGATATCGAATTACTGGATCTGATTTTAAAGCTTGAACAAGATATCG
>NC_061120.1:136006686-136024586 GCF_002878395.1 Capsicum annuum | reverse complement strand
CCTCACTGTGATTGTTTGAGGCAATAGAACTACTTGTTTTTTACATGATTTGTTTAACCTAAAAATAGCTAAGTATAGCTGGAAGCTTTTATTTTTTTTAAATTGCTAGGATGTCTCATGTGTGTTAAGTCATGTTAAATAAATAATTAGTACAACTAGAATTCACAAAACATGATTGTCCCTTTTGCTTGACCTAATAATTGCTCATTTTTTTAAAAACCCTTCCAGTGTGTGTGTCCAAGTATGTGTTGTTCTTTCTAACAAATGTTAGTATCACTGTCTTGGTTGTCTCTTAGTTCATTTTTGATTCACTGGAAATCTCTTGCAAACTTAATCTTGTGTTAGGAAATTAAACACATTGAATTGAATAAGTAATATAGATACAGCTTTACCATTTGTAGGAAGGTGTGGATTAGGCGCGGTAAGTTTACTAGACAATAAATACGTACGTATTTATTTATTTTTATATTATGTATTTTGTGAATATTATTGATTGGAATAATTTTCATTTTTATCTTCTTGACTTAAGATGTTTTATTAATTCATATTCTAGATTAGATATTATCGTAATTAAATTATCTAGTATTTTAGGATCCTCGTACCTTTTGTATTCTAGGTATAAACTATATAGTTGGGTTTCTATTTCTTTTAATGATTTATTCTTTTCGTAAGATGTATCCATTAATTTATGTAATTGTTAAATTCTTTGTAGTAATATTCATTAACTGTTTTTCTTCGTTCTTGTATTTTTTATTTTCATGTATTTTATTAATATATTCAATTTTACTAATATTCATATTTTGGGAGTGATTAAATGGTAGTTGATTAAATGCTTTGCTATAATATTCTTTAGTTTTTTCTTTTAGTTTTTGTAAATCTTCTATATTATTTTTAAGATATTCTAAATATTCTATATCTTTTGTTTTAAAGTATTCAATTAAATTTGTTTTTATAAGGTTTTCTATTAATCTTATTTCTTATTTCCAATATTTTAGATATTCGTAGTTTATCATTTTATTCTAAAGTAAATGTATAATAATCTATTCTATTTGTACTATATTTAATATCTTGTTTGAGGTTATTTATGCTACTAACTATTTTTTCTAGTTCCCTTTTTAATGATTTTTTAAACTATCTAAACTTCTATCTTTGCTTTTTTCTAGATTTTTTAAGGTTTCGTCTATCCATTTTAATTTTTCTATTAGATTTTCCATTATTTCTCTAATTTGTTTTCTATAATTAATTTCTTTATGTAGGTCTTCTTGGTTTGCTCTAATTTTCTTTATATATCTTGACATTTTTAATCTGTATAATATCCATCGGAATCTAAATAATATTGTTGTTCATAATATATGTGTAAGTTTTCTGTACTGTTTAATAATTCTTCCTCTTCATAATCTTGTAATTTTTTTCGTATTATTTTCTTTATGTCCATAATTTCTATATCTCTAAGTATATATAAAACAAGTATTTTAATATCTTTTGTCATTTAGGCTTGATTAAATATTTTTTCATAATATTTTTCAGTTGTTTGTTTTAGTCTAAGTAGTTCTTGCATATTTTCATTAAGGAATTCTATATATTTTACATCTTTAGTTTTCATGTATTTGTCTAAATTTGTTTTTATTTGTTTTTCTACTAATTGTATGTTTCTCATATCTTTTTTTCAAAATTCTAAATATACATAATTTATCATAGTTAGTGTGTGGGTTTGGCATGTAAGTATTTATAAGAGTAGTTCGGTAGGTGTGGTATATAATTAATTCTAGTCATAAAATATCTATCAAATATTTTTTTCAATATGATTTTTTTTATATCCACTATTTCTATATCCTTAAGTACATATAAAACGAGTATTTTAAATTTATCTACCATTTCGTCAGATAAATAATTATCCATTTTTCATAAAATTGTTATTTTCAAAATATTTCTTTCAATCATGCACATAACAAAATATGATCACTTTAGATTGCTATATACTAGATTATTCTTAAATAACATATTTTTCGGTCACTATTACGGTCACTATTAGCATGGTAATCTGGATACTTTTTCCTTATACAGCGCCTCTACTTTGGTTACTCCTCTACCACGGCTTTCTTGCCTCACCGGTTTCACCTTTAGGATGGCATAGTTCTTAGAGATTTTTCTCCCTTTTCACTTTGCTAATAAACTTCTTAACATGCTATTTTTCGAATAATTCACTATAAAGCAACTAACATGAACTTATTTTATCATATCATGATTGTTAGGAATTTATGAATTTAGCTATTCATAATAGTAAATGAATATACCTGTTCTGATAGTTTTGATAATTCTAAGCTTTGTTCCTCCATAGATTTTTCCATTGAAATATACCTATTTTTTAATAAATAAGCAAAATATTTGTTGTGGACAAGAGAGAGTATTTGTGCTTCAACTCATGAAGGCTTATCTTTTTTTGCCTTCGATGCCTTCATTTATAATGAATGATTTACATAGTCCTTACTAATGTTTTACACTTTTTTTTTAAACTTTACGTCCTATTCTATCTTTATAAAAAGTCTACAAAACTAGACTAAAAAGTATAGGCTATTTTTTACAAAGTCCTAATCTAATTATTATACTTTACAAAAAAGTCTTCTAAAAGACAAAAACTAAAACTTTACAATAATTTACGAGTTACGTAGAAAATTGTGAAAGTTTGTTACATGTCGCTTTCACAATTTAATAGCTTATTTTTTATCACCATTATTGCTTCCGTTGATATCTTCTTCTTGTCGTATCTGCTGTTTACCTATCTTCTTTCCAGCTGGCATGTTTATCTTCTTGATTCTTTTATTCTAGGCGGACTTCTGGGATAATATTATCTTCTCCATTACATCTCGAACATTGATGATCTGGATATTTGTGTCCAATTATCTTGCAATATCTTGTCAATAATTCGTCTGAAATAAGTTCTCTCTTAATTGCTCTTGCAATAGATTGTTTTTCTAGGTTTAGTAATGTCATTATCCATTGTCTAACATCTTCCATATCTGCTTGTCGTAGTTCTTTTGAATTTGAATAAATTATCTGATGATCTCTTGAATAATGGCTCTATATTCAGTTTTCATTGGTATAATTGTTTGTTAGTTCTTGAATAATTGTAGCTAGTCCAATAAGTCGTTTGTTTGCATAAGAATCAGGTATCTCGATTCTGGGTATTTCTGGCTGCTGCACAATATCTTCTGGTATAATCATATCTCTGGTTAATCCTATTTTTACAACTTGTATAACTGATTTTATTTCGTCATATAATATCTCTGCTGGTGCAGTATAACACTTTATATAAAATAGATCCTTTGGTTACTCTTTTATAGGTGTGGAATATTTTTTGTAATTCTTCCATAGCTGATAGTTCTTCTCCATCTTGGGTATATATGGTATTTAATAATCCATAGTCGAAATAAGTTTTTATTAGGCTTGGGTTAGTTTTAGGTAGTGCAATTAGCTTGTTGTGACCTTGTAATCTTTGGGTTATATAGTTTGTGTTGGGTTCTTTGATATCTGTAGCTCTGGGTTAAGGTTTAGAAAAGTTTGTATTCGGTAGATATTTTTTATGTATTTTTGGGCTGTATAGTTATAAACTTTTTTATCTTGGTTCAGACTATCTCGATATGTGATAATTTGTGGGGGTATATTCAAGAGGTCTTTTTGTATTTTTGGTGTAAATGATTTTTCAAATGTCTTATTTAAGTTCATATTTTGGTATCTTTGTCCAATAACTTCTTTGCTTGTACTTGCAATTGTAGATTGATAAACGTTATGGGTTTTACGGAGTGTCCCAACGTCTCCTTCTAGCTCTGAAATTTTAATGTCTTTCGATCGACATAGCTTTGCACACTGTTGAGTTAGCTGATTTGTAGCTATAAACTTCAATTTAACTTCATTAGTCTTTAGTTTTTCTATTTCATTACCCATACTGTCCACTTTTATTGAAAGCGTAGTTAGGGTGTTGAATATCTTTTTTAGAGTATCCTCTTCTATTATATATCAGTCTGTGTAGCTTTGTCTTGATATGTAATCTGCAATAACATTTTTGTTAGTACTAATTACTTCAATTATAAATGTGAAATTTAATATATTCAAAACTAGTCTCCGAATTTTTTTTGTTGTAATTGAATTTTGTATTTTCTTTGTTAGCCACCAACGTACCTGTATATTATCTGGTCGTACAATAAACTTGTTATATACAATATATGGCTCAAATGCTAATAAACATTTATATAATGAGCATAATTCTTTTCTATTTATTTTTCATTTTATTTCTGTTTCATTAAATGTACCTGAGTAGTATCTATAATGATGTTCTAATTTTTCTTCTTCATATTTATATTTAAGTACTCCTCCATAACTACATTCACTAGCATTTGCTTCTACTATATATATAAATTTTTTATTTTCATTTGGAAATTATAATTTTGGTAATTCTTTACAAAGTATTTTTATTTTCTGAACTTGTTTTTATCTTCTTCATTATACTTATATTCTACATCATTTTTAAATTTTTTTTGTAAGGGCTCTAGATTTTCTGCTAATTTTGGTATATATTCTCTTACTTGGTTTACTAATCCTAAAAATGATTGTAATTTCTTTTTTGTATCTAATTCTTCTTTTAAATTTATTATTTTTTGTACTATATGTTGTTGCATTTTTACTCCACTTTTATCTATTTGTATTCCTAAAAATTCTATATGATTTTTTATAATTTCAGCTTTCTTTTCACATAAATTTATTCTCGATTTTTCTATTATATCCGTAAATTGTTATAATAATTTTAAATGTTTTTTGGTCTTTGTATATAATAGTATATCATCTATGTATACTATACAATTAGGTAGTTGTTTAAAATAACTATCCATAAAATGGTGATATCTATCTGGTGCATTTTTATATCCAAATGGTAGTACATTCCATTCATAAAATCCTTGTGGTACTTTAAATGCGGTTAATTCCTTAGATTCTTCTTCTAACTTTAAATGGTAAAATTCTGATTTACAATCAAATTTACTAAAATAATTATATCATTGTATTTATCTTATTTTTAATATCTTATTTGGTATTGGGTAATTATAAGTCAATGTTTTTGCATTTAAATTTCTATAATCAATAACCATCCTACTTTTTCCTCTTTTTTGTTCACTGTGTTTATTTACTATAAATGTTGGGTTATTATGTTTACTATTACTTTTTTGTATATATTGTTTTTCTAATAATTCTTCTATATGCATTTTAAATTCTTTTAAATCATCAAAATTATATGTTAATGGTTTCTGAGTTATTATGCTATTTTTATCTATTAATTCAATTTTTATAGTGGTTTTATGTTTTTTCCATCTTTTTAATGGATTTTCACTATATAATTGTTCTAATTTTTTTCTTAATCATTTCTATCTTATTTATTGAAAATATAGTTATTTCCTTTTTATTTATTGAAAATACAACCAGTTCTATTGTATCTTCGGTATTTTTTATATTTTCTAATTTTTGTGTAATTTTTTCACTTCCTTTTATCCAATCAGTTTTCTTTCTTATTTTATTAATAACTCTTTTTGCTCTTACTTTCTGTTTACATGGTGTTGTAAACCACCAATCTGTTTTAGTTATTATATGTAGGTATAATTTATCTAAAAAAGGCATTCCTAAGAGTGTATCTTTTGATGTTAGCTCACAATTATAGATTTCTTCTATTGTTAATATTTTATCCCATACTTATGTTTTTACATTCTTAGCTTTATAAGTAATTAAGCTTCCTTCGTTATTAAATCCTTTAACTATTATTGGTGTTTTTAATTTATCCTATTTACTTTCTGGTAAACAATTATATCTACATAAATTAGCTTCTGGTTCTATATCTATCATAGGCGTATAATATCTACTATAATATCTTTCTACTACTATCTTCATTAATACATATATTTTCATATTATGTTAGAGCTCTTCTTAGGAATAATCTTTCCCAATTATATGTTATAGATAATTGTGTATGTTCTATATTGTATGATTTTACTTGTTCTAGCCATTTAATTCCTAGTATTATATCTGTTTTTTGCATTTCTTCCTTTATTTCAAATTCTATTTTCATTTTTCTAACTTCTATTATTATTTTTTTTTCTGTTATATTTTTAGTGTTTATTAAGTTTCTTGGTAGATCTGGGCATATATTATTATCAGATTTTATTTTCTCATTTTTTACTAGATATTTTGCTATATAATTTTCTTCTTGTCCTGTATTTAAGAGTATTAAATATTCTTTTTCATTTATTGTTCCTGTTATGTAATATTGATTTAAATTAACTATTGAACTTGTTTCATAACTTGTTCTTTTTGACGAATTTGATGATTCTGGTTTCATAAGTTATTCTTTTTGTTGTACTTATTCTATCATTTATTATTTCTAAATCTTCTTCTATGTCTATATTTCTGTTACTATAATCATTATTATCAATTGTTTTTACGAATTGTTCAAAAGGACTTTCTATTTGTATTTTATTAATTTTATTTTTTCCCATTGTTTTATGTTTTGTTGTTTATACATATAGATTTTTATATCTTGCTGTAAATATTTTACTTCCTGGGTTAGTTCTATTCCTGATATTTTTCAATATAATACTAATGATTTATCTATATTTTTATCTGTTATTGCTACTGAATAATTTGCACTTATTATAAATTTAAATTTTTGTTATATTAAATTTCCTTTAACCGTTATTATTATGTTTTTTCCTATAGGTCTTATAATCTTATCATCTGCTAAATATAATTTCATTGGTGTATCTATTTCTTCTCTAAAACATGCTTTTATTAATATTTCTGTACCTCCAAGGTGTACATATTTTATTGGGTCTCCTCTACTTTTTATATCGTTTATTTCTTTATTAATTAACTTTTTTGTTACTAGTGGTATACTAGCTTTAACTTTTGCATATCTTCAGTCTATTACATGTTTCTTTTAACTTACTACATAATATTCTTCCTTTTTCCTAGTAAATATATTTTTTATTATTGGTATTTTAAATATTTTCTCTACACTTAAGTCTAATTCTTTTCCTTTTATTTCATCAAATATAACAAGTACATTCCTTTATAGATTTCTTTTTCCTATATGGTCTTCCATGTTTATAATTTTTTACATAATATCTTTTTCTTGGTTTCTTATACTTATATTTTGATTTTTTGTATTTCCTATATTTCTTATGCCTTTTTTTTCTTATAATATCTTTCTTCGCATCCAAATTGAGGTGTTATTTTATCTTTGCAACATGCTAAATTTCTTATTAATGTTTTTTCCATTTTTATTTCTTCTCTATATTTTTCACATAGGTTTCTATACCATTGTTGTAAAAATTTTATTCTTGCTCCTAGAGTATCTATTATTTTTGTTTCATCCCAACTGTTTATTATTTTTGAACTAAATGGTTCAGATAATTTATTAAAATATAATTTTCTTATTTCTTTACTTTCTTCTGTAGTATATGCTCCTTTATAATAATATTCTTTAAATGCGCAAGTATATTCATCTATGTAACACATATTACATATTGCTAATTTTAACATTAAATTTCTATTTGTATCTTTCTCTTCATTTTGTTCTTCTGTTGTTGTCATGCTGCTAAATTCGTCTTTGCTATTTCATATTTTTTTTAATAATTCTATGAGTTGTAGTTGTTGATGATGTTCGTTCTGTAGGTTTATTAGTTCTTAATACCTTCTTGCTATTTTCAATTAAATTTGAAAACTATAATTTCACTGATCCTATTAGTGTTCTTTCTATATATTCTGGTGCATCTGTTACGTTTATATTATTATCTAATAATTGTTTTGTCATATATCCTATCCATAATTGTATTGATTTTTCTGTATCTATTATACAATCTAAGTCTAAAAAGTTATAATTTTTATTAACTATTTGTTTTGGTGTCCATTTGTCATATTCATTCTTTAGATTATATCTTTTAAACTTATTCTTATAATATGTAGGTTTTCTTATTTCTGATGTTCTAGGTATTATATTTTCATCTTCTTTTTTATCAAGAGTGTTTATTTCCATGTTTATATTTATTTTTTGTATTTGTTAAGATTTCTGTATATGTTTCGCTATCTTCCGAATCATAATTATCTATTTCTTCAACATCTATTGTATTAATTTCTAATTCCTTGGTTTCTATTTCTTTATTGTCTATTTCTAATTTTTCTTTAAATTGATTTATCTCATTTAATAATTTTTGTTCTTTATCTTTTTCTTCTTTTTCGTTCTGTCTTTTTTCATACAGATCTTTTAGCATTTGTAGTTCTTTTTCTAATTCAGCAATCCTACTATTTTTAGTTTCTTCTATTTTTCGTATTTCTTCTGTAGTTTGTTGTTTTATTTTTTCTATTTTCTTTTTTCTATCTATTTCTTCGTTTTCTTTTTCTATTCTCACCATAGCTGCCAATTTATCTTCTAATTTTAATTCTTCTTTTTATAGCATTAGATATAAATATTCACCTATTTTCTTATATCTTCTTCCCAGATTAGAAAATACTATTTTTATTTTTAATCCTTCGTGATTTTCATATATTTTTTCATCTATTATAAATTCTTCTTTGTTCATTTTATTGTAAATAGTTCATGATGATATATATATTCTAAACTATCTATTTGTGATTCTAAATTTGATATTTCATCTTTTTGTGCATTTATTGAGTTTTTACTAACTCCGACAAATATATTATAATGTAGTTTTTCTATTCTTATTTTTAATTCTTTACGTTTTTTAGAAATAATTTGTTTTAATTCTTTGTATTTTTGTACTTTATTCATTTAAACCATATTTATAATATTTTGGTGGATATCTAAATCTGATTTTATCATAATTAGGTGGTATGTATCTCATTCTTCTAGATTTTAAATGGATTATTAATTTTGCTTCAATACTAGATATTAAGGTAATTAGGTAGGCTAATCTTTGTGAGTTTTCTTTTGTTTTATTTAGACTTATATATTCTGAATAATTACTAATTAAATATTCTTTAATTTTTCTAAAAGCTTCTCTGTTTTTAAATGGTCTTCTCATAATTAATCAATATAAATTAATCTCAAGTAAATCTAATCTAAATTTAAACATTTATGCTACTTGTTTGTTATATCTTAAGTTTTCTTTCTTTTAAATAAAATAACAAATAGAAAAGAATGATGAAAGTTTTTACTATCACCATTTTAGAAAATAACAAAATAAAATTCTTTTTCAAATGTTTTTCCTAAACTAAGCGTAAGGACTATTTTCGGATAGGCTCTGAGGGGTGCCTAACACCTTCCCCTCGAGTAACCAAAACTCTTACTCAGAATCTCGAAATGTTTTCAATAGATCAAAATAGAGTTTTACAATGAAAAATGGTTTTTCCTGATTTTCCTAAAAAATTAGGTGGCGGCTCTAAAAACAAACTTTCAAAACTCGAGAGTCATGACATAGCCACCACATGTTGTGTGTTGTTTCGATCGATTCGAGATAGGGCATGACATCTCACTGTGTGGTGCAACTCCAAAGGTTCCATTAATTGGTATTACAGTTAGTTTCACTCTAAAAGGTTCATACCTAGAGTGTTCTGGTCATTATGATCGTTATAACTGAACTAGGGGTGGAAAGAAAAGAGGAAAAAAGGGAGAAATTCGTGATCTTAAAGACTTTAGAGTCTGTCCCAGGTAAAGAAGACATTGATGTTGTACTTTAAGCAACTAGGATTGTTGATGCATTACAAAGGGGTGGTCAGCTTAGCAAGAGAAATGGTAGAATTGAAAGTTGTTCAAAATCCAGAAACATCAAGAAGAAATGATGCAGCTAGTTGTATAAAAAAGAAGGTGTTGGCCGCTTGGGAAGACCTGTCCATCAAATATGGGAAATACAAAAAGTATGGAGATGATTTCATGCTGAAACAGGATGATAAGAAAATAATCTCAAGTTCCTAGTGTTCTCCAATGATAATATGGGGAGACTCTTCCAGTGATTCAAGTGAAGATGAGAAGACTAGAGATGTTTCTATGCTGGCATTAGAAAAAAGTCCAGTTATCTATGATTCCTTGTTTGCATTTTTGGCAAACATAGAAGATGAAGAATAGAAGGAAGTAACACTCCTTGATCTGAAGAAAAAACTAGATAACTACACTGCTAGGAAAATAAAAAATCTTGCTAGTGTGTTGATAGACTCTATATATTAATTAACTGTTGAGAAGAATGTTTTAGAAGATAAAGTAGAAAATCAAGAACATGAATTAAGTGCCTTAACTCTTCAGATATCCGAAACTGAAAAAATAGTTACTAACCTTATGTCTGAAAATCTGAATTGTTTACTGAAGAGGGCAACTAGAGTAGATGGTAAAGAGAAGAAGGAAGCCTCAAGGCTTCAGATTGATCTTGAGAAGAAATTGAAAGCTTCACAAAAATACATTATGAAAGCACTACACAAGAATGAAAGTTGGAGAAAGACCTGGTCCATTTGAGAGAAGAGCTCAACAAGTCTTTTAAATGGACTGCTTCTTCACGGATCCTTTCTACGTTGACTAGTCAAGGTGATAATTATGGTAGATACCTGAGATTTCAAGGAAAATTCTAGCCTAATGTGCCTCAAAGGAATACTTTCAAGAGTGTTAGAAACAAATAAAGTGAACTTCTATGCATTCACTGTAGAAAATACGGGCACACTAAGGAATATTGTCAGAATTGGATTAGATTTAATATAAATTGATCAAGATATGTTCAGCAAGGAAAATCACCTTCTAAGGGTTTCAAAGCTCTAAAAATTGTTAAGAGGAAGCTATCTCTACCTAGATAGGCTAAAAAGAATGATCACGTCCTTATCCTCCTACTAGGAACTCAAACTTAAGTGGTTCCCAAATACAACTTGTGATCATGATTTCAGGTATGAGAAAAGAGATTACAGTCAGAAATAATTTATTAATGGTATGTGTTATAGGCTTAATATTGGAAGATCTGACTTTGTTCTCTCTCACTCAAGACACATCAAGATAAGAGGTGTCTCAGTTTGAAATAGACAATTTCAAGGTACCTGGTCCCTAGGAAATTCATCTCAGAAGAGGCTTCACCAAAATAAATAACATCTGAATCAGGTTCTCTTCCAAAATTTAGCTATGTCAAGGAGATAGCTATCCATGATAAGGTAGGTGTATGCTAGTCTAATTCTGTTATACCTTTGCAGGTATACACCCATGGGAACAGCTTAGGAAGAAAACAAATGAAGACGACACAAGCAGGCAATTCAATTAAAAGGAGAGGGACCTGGTCCTATCTCACAAGTTAGTACCTACAAAATGCCTATATAATCACAAAATACTGTCTAAAAAGCCATATATTTCTCTAAACTGCCTATTTCTTTGCAAAAAAAAGAGTCGCACTTATGAGGTTCAGACATGTTAGTTAAAAAAGAACATCTTGTAATGACATTTGTCACCCTTAAAATTGCTAAATCAAACCATCTTGTTAGTGTTTTTTAACCCATTCAATTCATCTTCCCAAAATAAATCTTCCCTCAACTAAGCTAGCTCATCTCGCTTTATCAAAATCAAATGGATGATATTACTACTTCCTCAAATTCTGTAAGAAATACAGACCCCGTAATCGAGTCAGTCTCCATTAAACCCTCTTCAACCTTGGATATTCATGCTTAGCAAATTATGATTGACAATTCAAACCAAGGGTTTAGGGTACCAATAGAGCAGAAAACTTTTCAACCAGAAAATTCTCCTATGACATTTGAAAAATCTAGAAAATTTGAATTATCTGAAACACATCAAGCACCGGGTTCTCCTACTTCCTCAAATTTAAACCCTATTTTTACGCAATTATTTGGTGAAGAAATATAAGTTAAAAGGGTTGATCTTTATTGTTATAAGAACTGGGTAGATGAGAACTTACTTCTGCTTGCCCATGACATCTCAGTCAGTGAAGAAGAATAGGAAGTATGTGATAATAATGAAGTAAATGGAGGAAAAGATATGTTATTACCTCTATATGAGGAGAATGGGGAAGATGAGAAGGAAGTGCCCTGAGCTGGACTGTGAAGAAACTCAGGGAAATGGAAAAAGGAAGAACAAAAATACTAAAGTTGTGGAGGGTGATAAAGGAGAGAACTTAAGCAGTGTTATTGCTATCAAAGATGGAAGAAAGGATGTTCCTACCATGTCAAAGTCTGGTAGCCTTACTGTAAGCAGAAAGAAGCACATAACTATGAAAAGAAAGAAAGCCTCTAAGGGACCTGGCTCTAAGAAGATAAAAATACAGGTGTATGAGAAATAAGAGCCCATTAGCGAGCCCAAAAGAAAGAAAAAGAAAGAGGAAAGGAAAGATATGTCCAGAGAAAGAAAGATTGGAAACTTGAGAACATAGAAAGTTTTGTAAGGAAGAGCTTTTGATCCTAGAATTTATGCGAAGCATGGGATGGTGAAGTTGGCAGAATATGTCAGGAATCAAGGATGGCTACATCTATTTGAGGAAACAGCTCCAACGATTTTTAAAAATGAGGTAAGATAATTCTACTACTCCATGGAATTCTCAGTGGATGGTTTGAGTTTAACCGCATAGGTGCAGGGAAAGATTATCAATCTGAATGAAAAATCATTGGGCAAGATCTTGAATATACCTACAATAGGTATGAAGGTAGTTGTAAACCAGCAACCCTCAACTGAGTTTATGATCTATGCATTAAAGGTAAGAAGAACTTTCATATATACAGTGAAAAATAAATTCCTGATAAGTAAATTTCAGCTGGTATTTGAATTCATTAACAAAGTCCTGTTACTAAGATCTGAAGGAAGAACAATTGTCTCTGGTGTTGACCTATTTTAGATTGAAAGCATGAGCAAGCTAGAATTAATAAGTCTTCCTGCTCTAATGATAGAACATATGCATAAAGTGATGTGTGAAAAGAAAGGCAAACATGGAATGCCATATGGATATCTACTGAATAAAGTATTTAAACACTATGGTGTGGATGGAACTAAGGGAACACCTAGAACAGCTAAACAAATGATCAGCCTAATAACTCTTATTGAGAATGAATGCATAAAGGGTAAATCTGGATATGTGTCTTAAGTGACTGAGTTGCTAACTGTTCAGGAAAGGTTGGGAAAAGAAATGGAGCAGTTGAGGATCAAGTTGGCCATCGAAGATATTGAATAGTGCACCTGAATCAAAGTTTTCCCTCTAAAGAACTAGGTGCCACTAATGAACTTGCAGTTGAAAATGCAAAACTCCAAGCAATAGTGACTGAACTGACTAGTAAAGTTCAAGAACTGAATGCTGAAGTGTGGGATCTCACCAAATAGTCGTTGGATGCTCATATTATTGGAAATACAATATTATAAATGTTGCTTAAGTCCCTTTCCCTAAAACCTCCCTCTACCTAAGTCCTATTATCTTATCTTTAAATCAATCCAGTGTCAGTTTCATACTTTGGTCCTTGTGATGGCTTTTGAAGACAGTTATCTTGTGTATTATTTTACTATGATTGTACTAGTACCAATCTGTGTTTATTTATGAATGAATTCTTCTTGTGAACTTCATTTGTTTCCTTTACTTTAAAGTTGTTCTTTGTGTTAGTGTTGCCCAAGTGGCCATAAGTTAATTAGCATGTACGTATCTTTACTCTTGGTTTACTATTAATCATTTTCAATAATGCCAAAAGAGGGAATACTTACTGACTTTATATATATGGATCAGGTGTGATGAGTGTGATGTGCAGGGATCAGGTATGGATCAAGCGTGATGAGTATGATGTACAGGGATCAGGTATCATGTAATATGCTAAGATTGAGGGAGTCATGTAGATAGGGGAAGTGTGAGTGAAAATGCACTAAAGTGCATGATGACAAGGGGAAGAAATCAAAGGTTTGTGTTGCAAATATCAACAAGGGACCAGGTCCCTATGTTGCATGATGGTGTTGGAGAAAGCATGATGATAGGGGGAACATTTATCTTCAGATGGTAGTCGCACTAACTAAATGTGATGAATGTTTACTGATGCTCAAAAGTTGAAGGGTTGGTTTGTCATCATCACAAAGGGGGAAATTTGTTTATGTAGTTTTGATGATGAGCAGATAACTGCAAGGGACCAGGTCCCTGGATGTGCAACACACAGTACAGATGTCACGTGTAGTCTTCATAGTTTTGTCATCTTGTGTTACAAACTTGCAGGTGTTGTTTTGTACTGATTAGGACAACTGGTCCAATGATTTTTCATCCCTAATCATTCTCAACTATAAAAGAAAAGAGTCATTTTCATCAAGTGGTTTTTGACAATTACAAAGAGTGAAGAGAGGCAAAAAAAAAACATTTCAACACTACTCAAGTTCTTAACTATTTATTTGAGCTTAAATTGAAATTGTGCTTGAGTTAGTACTGATTTATAGTTGAACTACTCATGCTATAATAGTCGTGTTTTTCTCTTTGAGTAAAGAGGAGCTTAGGTAGAGTTGCCTAAGCTAGTTGTTGATTAAAGTTAATCAGTAAAGAGGTCCTTGGTAGAGTTACCAAGATGAGCTTGTAGTAGAGTTGCTATAAGCAAAAGGAGCCTAGAGGTAAGCTGAAATCTAGACTGTAATCAGGAGGTTGATTATAGTGAATTTCTTGAGGTGCTTGTGAACGCAAGCCATGATTTTTTCTTCTTGGGTTTCCACATAAAATCCTTGTGTTTTTACCTTTCTGCATTGCATTTGTTTTCTAGTACATCATAGTTTCTTTACTGTTCTATCGCTTGTGATTGACTTTGAGGGAACTGATCTCTCACTATGTGGTGTAACCCCCAAAGGTTCCAACAGTTACCTCCTCAGATGGGATCTCAACCTGTTAGATTCACTATACCTCTTCTTGTTGTAAGTACTACGATGTTTTTTGAGGATTAGAAAAGGTTTGAGAGGTTTACTCATTTGGGTCCTCCTAGGTTCAGTGGTGTTATAAACGAGGATGCCTATGACTTTTTGATTGATTTTTGAGAGAATTTTCACAATTTGGGTTCGTTGGAGTCGCATGGAGTTGCTTACACTACCTATCAGTTGATAGATGCGATTAGAGACTGGTAGAGATCGATTGTTGGTTGTAGACTTATTGATGCTCTTTAGATGTCATGGGATCAGTTTGTCGATGACGTTTTGGAGAGATTTATGCCTTATAGTTTGAGAGATTGGATGCATGATGAGTTTGACAACCTGGAGCAGGGCTTCATAACTGTAGCAGAGTATTAGGCACGCTTCCATGCCTTGTCTGGATATTCCTATGCTAGTATTTCCACCGATTTGAGAGAATTTGGAAGTTTGTGAAGGGTTTGGACGTCTCCCTTCAGTTGGCTAAATCATAGATGGTTGTATTTAGGATATTTTTTAGAGTATTGTGGATTATGCTAAGATGACCGAGGGTATTTTTCGGTCATCTCAGAGAGGCATCAAGAAGGTGCACCATTTTGGTAAGTTTAGAGGTCTGATTTCTCATGGTAGAGATTTCAAAGGTTCTCGTAGATATCAGGAAAGACCGGTGGAGACAGTTTTGTAGAGTTCAGGCGGTGGATTTTCTGGCTGAGCAGTACAGGATGGTCCTCAGGAAAAGTTTAGAGTTTGCTATGTATGCGATAAGGTTGGCCATGTGGCCAAGGACTGTCCCCGCCGTGTGTTTAGAGCCACTCATGTTACAATCGTGAGAGATAGTGGTGCTACCAGAGGTACGATGGGCAGAGGTAGTGGAGCTCATGGGGATGGTCATGGGTATCGCGTCGAAACAGCACACAACATGTGGTGGCTATGTCATGACTCTCGAATTTTGAAAATTTATTTTTAGAGTCGCCACCTTACACTATAGGAAAATTAGGAAAAAACATTTCTCATTGTAAAACTCTATTTTGGTCTACCGAAAATATTTTGAGATTCTGAGTAAGGATTTTGGTTACTCGAAGGGAAGGTGTTAGGCACCCCTCAGAGCCTATCCGAAGATAGTCCTTACGCTTAGTTTAGGGAAAACATTTGAAAAGGAATTTTATTTTGTTATTTGCTAAAATGGTGACAAGAAAAATTTTCATCATTATTTTCTATTTGTTATATAAAAGAAAGAAAACTTAAGGTATAACAAACGTGATGCTACCACGTATAAGGGAGTAATGTCATTATTGCAAAAATATACATATATTCTAGATGTGAAAAGGGTAATATTATAATTTACGCACACATTAAAAATGTAAGTCTTATAATTTTAGAGAGTGTTATTTGAATATATGTGAGGTTAAATATATCCTTATAGAGTGAATAAGGTACTTTCATGGGCGTGAAAATTTATTTGCAAAATTATACATACTTAAGAGCAAGTGAAGAATATGTGAGAGATTATGAGTAGCTTAGAGTAAAAATAATATTAATAGCATATAAACTATGATAAATAATAATAATAATAATAATAATAATAATAATAATAATAATAATAATGATGATGATGATTATAATAGTAAAGTGATGAAAATAATAAAATATACCTTGTACATAGTAGCGAATGAAATGCATATACCTCGTACCCCTGAAAATTCAAATAAGTGTTGAAAATATAACGTAAACATTAGAATTAAAAAAAGGGTTAGAATTAGCGAACGACCTAAGAATTTTGTGACCTGCTCTCCCCTCTGAGTTAGTATTTGAAATTCTAGTTGGTTATATTTTTTTAAGAGAAACATGGAGATTCTTACGTCCATTTTATTAACAAATTATTTTTAAGGTGAGAAGATCAATTAAACACTTCATCAAATTATTCTAAAAAATAATTTTCTAATCATTAACTTTGCGAATTGATTGACCGAGTGCCGGTCACAAAAACTATGATAACGCCATCCTATTTAAAGATTTGTTATGTAACAAAGCAATTATAAACAAATAAAGCTACCTCAAGCAAATGTAACGACAAAATAGAGTTAGTTAACATCCAAAAGAAAGTGCAACATAATATGAGTAAATTAAAGAAAGAAACGGCTAGGAGTACTAGACTCCATTTCGGAGTTTAAACTTCTATCTCGCGCGACTCCGAGGCTCTTGTGATCCTAGCAGTGTTTGACCCGATGGTCGGGTCAAAACGAGTTTCAATTGAAACTCCATCTCCGAGATTACATGAAACAAAAAAAAAAAATTAAGATTAGTAACTAAAATAACAAAATAATATAATTTGTCGGTTATGAAGAAACACATACTCATGAATACATTTCACATAAGAACCGGGTACATTTCACATAAGAACCGGATAAGTGCTTAAGTTAAGCTAGTATTCCAAACAAATTATCCGTGAAAGACTTCAACGTCACGATGAGCTCTTATTAGATGCCTCGCACTGAAAATATCCTTGTGAACATGTTTAGAATAAGTAATAGCAAATTTATTGATCCTCATGAAACCAATGGTACTGTACCTCCACAGTTGAATAAACATGTTGATATCTATCATAGAATGGGTTAAATGGTAGGCATATTGGAAAGTTGTATCTGTATTACTTATTCAATTCATGTGTTAAATTTCCTAGACACAAGATTAAGTTTGCAAGAGATTTCCAGTGAATTAAAAATGAACTAAGAGAAAACCTAGACAGTGATACTAACTCAACATTTGTTAGATAGAACAATACATACTTGGACGCACACACTGGAAGGGGTTTTAAAAAATGAGTAGTTATTAGGTCAAGCAAAAGGGACAATCATGTTTGTGAATTCTAGTTGTACTAATTATTTATTAACATGACTAACACACATGGGACATCCAAGCAATTTAAATGAAAAAAAAAAAAAGCTTCCAGCTATACTTAGCTATTTGTAGGTTAAACAAAACATGTAAAAAACAAGTAGTTCTATTGCCTCAAACAATCACAGTGAGG
>NC_061120.1:135963178-136003686 GCF_002878395.1 Capsicum annuum | reverse complement strand
CTTTAAAATCAGATCCAGTAATTCGATATCTTGTTCAAGCTTTAAAACTTCTATCTCACGCGACCCCAAAACAAAGAAACACTTACGAATTTCAAGTGGCGAAGAATAGAAATTAGATCCCTACATTGGTTCACATTTATTTTTTGATAATATTTCGTGGATAATTTCGATATCTTCTCCTCGACATTATTGAATGAGCCTAGTTTAATAGTCTCAAGGGTGGAAAATGGTGCATTGTTTTAACATATGTGTTGAACAAGGAGACATTTTAGTAAGTATAAAATTCTTGAGCAGTTTAAAGAATAGAGAAAAAGAATGGCCAGAAGAAGCAGAATGAACGATATAGAGAATGTTTATCCCAGACAATGCGGTGTGTAATGTGAGCACTTTTGTAGACTGAAGTGCTGCACTGTCAGCATTTACATTAAGGAGAAAAGAAATGTTCCTCCTTGCAACTAATCTGTTCGTCGTTAGGTTATTAACTGGTTGCCATCCAGTTAGTTATGGCCTTATGATAATACTCTCAGATGAATTAAAGCCCGAAAGAAAATAGAAAATGCATGGGATATTGCTCGTACAAATCCTGAAGAGGAAACGTTTTTCTTTTGGAAGTTTCTATCGAATATGAAGTGGACACACTTATTACACAACAACGACCAATTTCATATTTGTAATTCATAACTTAAAGAGGGTGCAAAAGTACAAGTAAACACTTGATCCCACTTCCAGCAGGTAAGCTAAAGATGAAGATATGATCCAGACGAAACTTGTTATTTAGGCTTAAGATTACAAGGCATAACCACAGACATCTGCATTTTAAATAAACCAACTATATATACGAAAAGGGGAAAGTTTCTGATTTTACAAGACTAGTTCAAATCATAAACAAACTAACCATTTACTAGTTCGAAATATACAAACACGCATAAAACCAGATCAAAACTGTAAGTCGAAAGAAACTCTAATTCTTGAGATTTCCTTCATATTTGGTGTTCTGACTCATATCGATAGTTTTCCCATTCGTAAATCTATTAAGAAACCTCATAATTTACTGACACGAGACAACCATATTCCTAATAAATTACAATAAAAGAAGGATAATACTTAAACTAACGAGAACGGTGAATTTTAGATCTATATATGATTCTTCGTATCCAACCACATCTTGTACTCGCATGCACTCACATACATATCATAGAAAATCTATCATGTAGAGCAATTGCTCCCCAAAGGAGAGAAACCCATTCATATTTCTCTTGGTTGGACAAATTGACAAAATTGACTCATGTTGTGAGTAGTAGTTTAATAAACAAACCTAACTGTATACTTGGATATTTTGAGCGAAAGAAGGCAAGCATAATGAAAACAGGATGAGTTTTATATACGTCACGTGTTTAGTGCTAACAGGTAGTATATTAAAACAAATAAGATTATAAGACGAGACTAAGTACTTGAATTCAACTTGTAGCAAAAAATGAGCTGCAACTCCAAAACACAAGGGCGACAAACACATCCATATTCACATTCCAATATGAAGCCATAAGAAATAGCATCCAAAGTAAGAAGGCATTTTACAACCACTCAATCAAGAGTAGGCAAACTTTCATTATCAACATACAAGAACCAATATGTAACTAAGTCGATATTACGACGTTTTAAAGAAAGTAATCTAAACTGACAAAAATTTGGCATCAAACAGTCCACTAAACATGTACTCAAAGCTTCAAGGAATTTGTTGGCAAGTTGATTCAAAGTTGTGAGTGTAGGATACCAAACAACACAAGAACTACCACTTCGACCCTGTATTTTCAACTAGTAAAACCAAACAGCCTACTCTATTCATATCTACAAAATCTATTAGTTTCATTCAGACCAAATTACAAAGAAAAAGGGGTTCCATTCCATAAACACATCACATAATATGAACAAAGTTCAATAACCAGACACCATTTTTCACTTTCCGCGTTTACGCTCCTAGTCCGCCGAACAAGATTGATAAATTCAAACAAGCAGTGGATTAACATAAATTAAACGGGATAGAATTTACCTTGTATGGGTCAGCGAAACTGGAGCTACGACAACAAAGGTTTCCCGACGACGAATTCAACTTTAGGGATTTCGAACGTCTGCGCTCTAATTTTGCTCTTATTTTTACTCTTTTCGACACTATTTTCACACCTTCCTTGATTCTCCAGACTTGTATTCACTCTGATTTCTTCCTCTTTTCCCCTTTTTCCCTTTTTCCCTCTTCCTCTTTCCTTGCTTTTTTTTCCTATAAGAATAGCCATAGCCCCCTTTTATAAGCACACTTTGGAGTGTGAGAGCTTCTCAAAGAGGCTCCAAATTGAATTCAAATCTTTCAGATTTATTTAGAGCATTGGATTGATTGGGCGGACCTTATCCTGACATTGGATTTTTTCCTCCCCTTCAATCTAACAGTGGAGAGGATAAGACTCTTGAGCCCTAAGGGTCAATAGGGAAACGAAGGGATTTGAGAGGGAGAGACATGCTTTGAGAGAGAGGCTCTATTTTGGGTTGCTTTTGTTGACTAAAATTTGTACCGTCCGATCGTTTGATCGAAGGTTCAAATTTTATACAAGAATAAAAGAAAATGATAAATTATATATATATATATATATATATATATATATATATATAAAAGTAAATAATTAGAAATTTTGAGACTTCTCGGACTAGAAATAATTTAACGGATTAGATCAATTTGTGTGGAATGGAGAAGCGAATATGGGAATAGTTCTGAGTTTCGGGCTAATTTTTGGACTTCTGAAATTTATAAATAAGAGTTGGGTTTAGGTGAAATTATAAATTAAAATGGAGTTATCGTTGGCCCGAATACTCTTTTTCTACTGAAATTAATTTCGTCGATGCTCCTTGCTACCCCAAAATTATTTTTAGTCTAATGTACATAAATTATATAAATAATTTAGTATATGCGTCCGATTTAATACTTTGTAATTTTAATGTTACCAAAAATAAACGTATATGTAAAAACAAGAATATAATAAAAATATGTGTCCATACTTATAAAGAATATATATTTTATATAAAAAATACACATATATATGGTCATGGTATTATCTAAAAAATAAAATTAGAAAAATGCGAATGTGACTGCCAAGAGATATTTTTGTGATTTTTAATGTTAAAAATATTTAATTGTGTTAGAATATTTTACAATATGATAGGAAAATAAAAAAAAATATTCTTTTCAAAATTTGTAGAAATAGAAATAAAAATATGAATTTTTATTTCTTATTTTATTTTAAAAAAATTATTTAGGGTCAAGAAACATCGGTAAAGGAAAAAGAGAGCGCCAAAATTGGGTGTGAACATGAGGGACCAGGTCCCTCAAAGTCAATAACAAGCGATAGAACAGTAAAGCAACTATGAGGTGCTGAAAAAACAAATGCAGTGCAGAAAGGTAAAAATATAAGGATTTTAGGTGGAAACCCAAGAAGGGAAAAACCACGGCTTGCCCTCACAAGTACCTCGAGAAATCCACTATAATCAACCTCTTGATTACAGTCTAGATTTCAGCCTACCTCTAAGCTCCTTTCGCTTATAACAACTCTACTACAAGCTCATCTTGGTAACTCTACCAAGGACCTCTTTATTGATTAACTCTAATCTGCAACTAGCTTAGGCAACACTACATAAGCACCTCTTTACTCAAAGAGAAAAACACTACTCTTATAGCATGAGTAGTTCAATTACAAATCAGTACTAACTCGAGAACAATTTCAATTTAAGTTCACATAAATAGCTAAGAACTTGAGTAGTGTTGAAATGGGATTTTTGTTGCCTCTCTTCGCTCTTTGTAATTATCAAAAACCACTTGATAAAGAGGCCGCTCTTTCCTTTTATAAATAAGGGTGATTAGGGCTGAAAGATCATTGGACCAGCTATCCTAATCAGTACAAAATAGCACATGCAAGTTTGTTACACAAGATGACAAAACTGTGCAGACTACGCGTGTTGTACTGTATCTTGAACATCCAGGGACCTGGTCACTTGCAGTTAGCTGCTCATCGTCAAAACTACATATAACAGTAACATAGATAAAGGTTGAACTCCCGACCTCGAGACACCATGCTCAGATGTCGGAGCTGAAACAGGAATAAGACTCAGAGTCTGAGGAGTACCCATGTAACGCCCCGAGTTTATACCCCAAACGCTACACGGTGCTTACGACCCCGAAAGACCATAAGCTAACCCATGACTGATATCTGCTGTGAGCACTGAAACATGATACTATAATAAATACGAAAAAATAGGTTGAAATGTCATAAGGTTCAAAATCTGTAAATACTGATAAAGTGTATCAACTGAAATAACAATCTATAAAACTGAACACTGCCTGAAAACTAGTCTTAAAAGCCTCTAATCTGAAACTGTCTGAAAGTGGAGTTGATGGGACAATACCCCAGCTA
This sequence comes from Capsicum annuum, assembly GCF_002878395.1. Taxonomy (NCBI): domain Eukaryota; kingdom Viridiplantae; phylum Streptophyta; class Magnoliopsida; order Solanales; family Solanaceae; genus Capsicum; species Capsicum annuum. The sequence continues at coordinate 135,999,235 of NC_061120.1, read as the reverse complement.
ACTCCATCTACTAATATTGAGCCTACTGTAATAATAAAATAAGAGAATATCCTCGATAGATGAGGACTCATTACTAAATCTACTGCTGGCTGAATCTGTATCTATCTATGCATGGTTAGGAACCTGAGCGTCCGAACCTATGATATAAGATATCATAGCACAAAGAAAGAGTATACGTCAGTACGTGGAATGTATTAGTATGCTAAATGAGGTAAGGCTGAATGCAAGGGTTCATATGCATGAACAATAACTAACTGAATGATTTAGAGAAACTGAACATCAGAGTGCGTGGATAATCTAAACTACTGTAAATACTGAGCATTCAATACTGTGCATATATATATACTGTAACTGAGCTTTTCTGAAGCTAAGTACTGAGTTCTGATACGGAGTAACTGATAATCTGAGATTTCTTATAACTGAGTTACTAATATTGATTGACTGTATCTTACAATCCTGATTCTGTAGAACTGAACTGAGTTCTATTCTAAAGACTGAAACTGAAACTGTGAGAGGTAATCATCTAACCGACATACCCCAAATAAGATAAGATAACTAAATTGGGGTCCAATTTGTAACCCCAATTGGAAGGGTGTCAGTACCGTATCACGGGTAAAGACAAGTTGAGAGTTACCCTCATCTGACAGGTACCCTAACGAGAATGGTGAAACTCTTATCTGGCAGGTTAAAATACCTCATCAACCCTCAGCCGGCAGATTGATGTCTCAACCTACGCTGACTATGTAGTTCTGGAATGCCAGGATTGCTTCTAAGGGTCACACCCTCTACTGGCAGGTGAGCCCCTATCCTTGGGTTCATTCGGTGCTAAATCCTAATCCCAACTAAAAGACACTAAACTGAGTATTCTGAACTGGATTGGACTGAGACTGAGACTAAGTTTACTGAGTTTTCCTGAGTTCTATAACTGACTGAGTTCTACTGAGTTCTATCACTGACTGAGAGTACTACTAATCGTGACATGACGGATACTATTCTATAACTGGCACTGGCTCTAGGTAAATAGATAAGTTATCGTGTATTAAATACCCCCAGGACTCGATAGCATGAAAACTAAAGCATAGCATAATCTTGAAAACATAATAATGGCTACTTGATCACAATCCACTCATTGAGACATTTTAGCAAACACTTGTAAAGCATTTACTCATACATGCTATCATGCTATAATGGCACTATTTCATTTACATAGGCATTTTATCAAACACATGGGGAGCATGCTTAGATCATACAATAATCAACATATATAGTTATCATGGCTACATAAATCAACTTGCAAATTGAAGGGTTTATCATGAAGATCATGTAATTCAACACATAAAATAATTAATTTCATAAAAGCTTGTAATTTAATCATGAAATAAAACCCAACAATAACATGAACATGAATTCAATTCAATTCAAGCATGAAAATTCATAATTCAACAATCTTGTAGTTTGAAAACGGATTTGTGGACTCTATGGGTGAAAGGAACCCATAGATAAACACCTAACATACCTTGGATTGTCAATTCTTGAAGACTTTTAAAGGAATTCTTTGGCTTGTTCTTGATTTCTTGAAGCTAGGGTTTGCTTTCTTGAGAGAGAATGCCTTTTTGATTTGAGGAAAACTATTAAACAATGAGTTCAAAACGTTTTTAGGGCTTAAATACCACACTTGGGCGGATTAAAATTATGGGAAAGAACCAATTTAACCCTGGGAAAAACTTTGGATTTTCATTGAAAAAAATTCTGAAATTACCCCCTGGCGCTCGACACGGCACAATCGCGGTCCCTCACTGGAAATTGACAACTGGGAACTGGGACATCGGCGAAACGCGTCAGGATCACGACGGAACACTGAAAAATGACAATTGAGATTTTGGCTGGTGGCGCAATGTGGTGGTATTGCGGAGCTTCACTGGAAATTGCCAAATGCCATTTGGCCTGGCTCTGCGACGCACTACTGGCCTAAATGACGGTGTTTAACAACTGAAACTTAACTGAAACTTAAAATAGTCATAACTTCTTACCCGATTATCGGATTTAGGCGAATTTTATATCGTTGGAAAGCTAATTCAATTTTCTACGTAATGGAAGGCTCTAAACTGAAAAATATTAAGTATTTCAAAATTTTTATATTGAATAACTCATGGACTGAGAATTAATCTTGAGCTAAGGAAATATGGGGTATTACAATATCTCCCCCTTGGGAACATTCGTTCTCGAATGAAACTAATTAAGTTGAGACATTGATAGACTGAGTTTACACACTGAACATGCATATCTAATATATGACTACATGACTGAGCTCTTACACTAAACATGCATATCTGTTGCATGGAATACATGACTGAAGCTACTAACAAGCTGGGTTTTCATACTGAACATGCATATCTGATGCATGAGTACATGACTGAACTGATTCATGAATGCCTGACTGAATATGCAACGGTAATAAGAAGGTAATATTCTATTGAAGAGCCTATGACATAGCACTTAATGAAACCTTATAAGAGGTTTAGACACCTGAAAATAATGAAATAATAAGATCTCAAAATATTATGTCACATTATGAATCGATACTAAATGATATACCATCAATGATATCTTTGATACAATATTGATGCAATATTGTGAAAGATTACGAGGATCTGAATTCTGCGTTTATTTAAGCATGCTGACATAGGATCTGAATTTTGCATTTATTTAAGCATGCTAACGTAAAAATATTTATGAAGTGACATGAAAGAATGCACCTTGGTAAGTATAACATTTATTTGATTTGTAATCCAAACATTTGAAGATGTCACACATGAAATGTTAGATATAGTCGTTTGACAAAAATCTTTATGAAAATCTCTAAAGGATTAAAGATGCTTGAAGCATATAAAAGTTTCTAGAAAACTTGTTCATTATCCTTATAATAGATAAATTGATGGTTTGAATATTATTGAAACTCTTGAAGAGTTTTCAAAAGCAATAGATTATTCGTTAAAAGAAGTTGAAATAAGAAACATACAAAATTGAATTGGATCCTGGAGTACCATATCTTGTGCAATTGATGCATCTACACATCTTGCTGCAACTATGAGCATGATGTAGTTTTACTTCTACATGGAGATAGTGAAATAGTTCACTTGCATATTGCAATTAAATGTCCTTGTATGAATGTGTTTATGCTAATACATAATATCAAGTTTTTGAATATACACGATATTCATATGATCAATACAATGGTTCAATACAAACATATTACCTATTGTCATAAAGGTCACTGTAATACTATGTATACATGACATTCATATTATGCTAAGATGATAGTTATTCATAAAGCAAGTCAAGAAAGTGTATGGTTGAAGTCAATGATACATCTCATTTGAGAACAATGTGTTTTGAAATATGACAAAGTACCCATGATTTTACATGAAGATAATGCAACATGCATAGCACAACTCAAGGGATGATTCATAAAAGGAGAACGAAGCACATTTCACCAAAGCGTTTCTACATACATGAGTACCAAAAGAATAGTGATATTAACGTGCAATAAATTCATTTGAGTGATCATATGACTAATTATTCACAAAGTCTCTATCAATTACAACTTTTGAGAAGATGATGCAGAAGATTAAAATGTGAAGATTCAAGATTTGTAATTGATGTTCTCATCACGGGGAGCAAATACACGTTGTACTCTTTTTTTATTTCAAGGTTTTGTTCCACTGAATTTTCCTTGTAAGGTTTTTAAGGAGGAAGTCGAAATACGTATTATTAGAGATGTATACTCTTTTTCTTCACTAGAATTTTTTTCACTGGATTTTTTCTAGTAAGGTTTTAATGAGGCACATTATCTATCAAATAGACATTCAAAGGAGAGTGTTATAAATGTATTTACATAATAGTGAATGTCTATCAAGATATAAAAGATATCTATCAAGATATATTGAGTATCTATCAAGATATGAAATGACAATTTTTTAGAGAGAAATTAGGAGAAATTTTCTCTATAAATAAAGGGTGTTTCTTCATTGTAAGTCATCATCCTTAATCTCATATTGAGAAATAACAAGTCTCATCTCTTCTCTCTTATATATTCTTGTTCTTGTTTTATATTTTAGAACATAAAGAAGGCTTTGGAATCATTATTACATTTGAAACTGTCTAAGCGTTATTAGAAATCTTTTTGATTTAGAATACCAAAGAGACTTTTATATTGGTCTTCTTTTTTTGCTTTCCATGCTGCAAAAATCTACTACTATTATGAGCCCGTTTGGATAGAATTAAAATCTGATCAAACTAACTTTTAATTTCTTTTTTAGCTTTTTAAGGTGTTTGGTAAAATTAAAAGTGCATAAAAAAGCTAAAAACTAATTAAAAAATCAAAAAGTGAGAAGTTGGGTACCCCCAACTTTTTGCTTTTAGGTATGACCAAAATATTTATCTTTTTATCCCTTATATTTTCCTGCAATTTCAACAATATCCTAAACTTGTAGCTCTTAAATATATAGTTTTTTTTCTTTTTCTCTTTGCCGCTTCGCTTCATCCCTTCCCTCTAGTTTCTTCTTCATCTTTCTTCTTTGTTTTTATTGAATCAATCATTACATCGGAGGTTTGTTCAAAAATTTATTTTAAAATTAAAAATTATAAATAATTCACCTTATTTATGGTGTTAATAACTTTAAGGACATTTAAGTCATTTTAACAACAAAAAACTGTTTAACATCATTTGTTTACCAAATACATCAACAATTTTTTTTCAATTTCAACACTTCTATCCAAACACTTATCTGCTTAATTTATAAGTACTTATGTTAAGTTTTTAATCACTTAAGCTAAAAAATTATTTTTTAATCCTATCCAAATGGGCTCTATATAAGTGGAAATAGCAAGCACCTCATAGACGACATGATTGTCGATCATGAGGGCAGTTTGCGTATTAAATTAAATTGTTTCTAAGCTGTCTTCTGGATTGGAGCATTATATGTTGTACCTTTGTACTAGCTGACAAAAGAACCACATGCTTTTCACTAATTTTACTACTGTCCCATTTTGATAAATTCTCAGTGCTGCAGTAGTCCCATGTCTAGGCCCACTTTTACTGGTTATAATTTACCCTTTCTTTTTTATCTTATTACTTTAGGTGCTCTATACATTTCTATAAATAAAGGACCTTTTTATGCCTTTTAAGAATGTTAAAACTAAGAAATATTTCAATGTAAGTTTGAAGCATGCAACACTCTGCCAGTTTTCCCACGTCATGGTACTTTATAAATTGTCCTCCCTTTTTTTCGTTGGATATTTATTATCTATGTGCACGATATACCTATTTCAGCTTCTTCAATCATACTTTATTATATCATTTCTAAATAATTATTATAAATTATTTATGTATTAAAAAAATTAATAATATTTAATTTAAAAAATAAAATAAATATTTATGACATGTTAATTTCATCTGCTTCAATAGTGATTTTATTATATCATCACTAATTAATTATTATAAGTAATTTAGATATTAAAAAATTAATAATATTTAATTAAAAAATATAAAATTGATATTTACTACATGTCTGTTTTAATCATGATTTTATTATATCACCCCTAATTAATTATTATAAATCATCTAAGCATTAGAAAATTGATAATATTTCTAAAAAAAGGTAAAATAGATAATTCCTCCATTTAAAAAAAGAATGGACTACATTGGCTTGGCACAAAGTTTAAGAAAATTAAAAAAAATTGAATCTTATGACCTTAAATTAAAGTTGTGTCAAATATATCAAAATGTCCTTTAATTTTGTGGTTCTACACATGCCATGAAGAAACTTGAACCAACTCATAATAGAGCTGAAAAAGGAAAACAAATAAATAAGTAAACACAAATAGGGAAATGATAAATTAAAAATGATTGGATGAAGTATCCAATAATAGTAATGTATGTGTCAAAAAGGGAGCATGAGAGTGGTACACTTATTAAGATCTAAATAATTGGATATAAATAAAAATTAAATACATACTTACTAACTAAGATGTGAATGATCAGACTTTTAATTTTTATTAGGTACAAATAAATTAAGCATAAAATATGTAAATAAAGAAATTAAATTTTAATTTTTTTAACTACTTTTTTCGTTTTTGTGGTTGACATGCTTGCCGACCACTGTTTGCTCCGTGATTTTACTATATCACCCCTAATTAATTATTATATGTCCTTACGTATTAAAAAAATAATAATATTTAATAAAAAAATAAAATATACATTTATGACATGTTTGTTTGAGCTGCTTTAATCATAATTTTACTATATCGCCTTTAATTAATTATTATAAGTCATCCAAGTATTAAAAATTAATAATATTTAATAAAAAAGGTAAATAAATTAACTCTTGATGTTTTAACTTAACTTGACATCTTATATGAGGCCCACTAAAATTATGTTCACAAGTATTTTTTACAACAATTTTGATATATCACTTCTAATTAGTTATTATGAGTCATTTAAGAAATGTCTGTTTCGCTACTTCAATCGTGATATTTGCTTGACTCTCGAAACTACATCAGTGTCACTTAAATTGAAATAGAAGAAAAAGTATTATAAATCAGAATAATTAAAAACTTAAATTATTTAAAACTATTTAATTTTTTACACCAATTCATGCATAAATATATTTCCTCAACACTTAATGTAAGATCTAAATTTTAGGTAGTAAAAATTATTGGGAGAATTTAAACTGCGATTAAATTCCTAAAAACACTCATACTATATATAAATATATTAATACTTAATTATGATAATTTATTTCACTGCTATCATAATAATTTAAAAAAATTAATCTTAGCATGTTAGGCCGTGCAATCGCCACTAGTTGAAAATAGAAGATAGAAAGACCTATAGCATAACCAAGTGCTCAGGACAATTGCCAATTGCTAAAAATTTTGAGGATCCATGATTTTAAGTTAGTTCAGTAATTGTAAGCCTGATATATATCATATTGATTTCTCAATGTTTTTATTGCTATGAAAACTTTTGAAAATATTTTTGATAAAATACACTTATAAATACTTTTATGCAATATTATGTATTTCATTCCTTTGGTATGCAATCTTTAATAGTGAGATCATACACACATGCAAAACACATGCCCTAAAATAGTTATTAAAAAGGCACAAAAGAGTCAAATATGTTATGAAATTACATAAAATTGAATAAAAATATCATCTGCTAATAGTTTGATTTAAAAAGATCTTTGTTGTTAATAATTTGGCTAAAAATACCCTTATTATTACTGTTATGATACGGACAGAGTAAGCAAACCACAAGTAAAAAAGAACAAGAACAACACATAGATTTATGTGGAAACCCTTGGGGGAAAACCCATGGGCAGATACAAAAGAGGTTTCACTATAATGGAGAGAGAGAGTACAATGTGGAGAAGGATGAATTTTCTTAATGCCCAAAACAACCCACTAAATGCACTTATAATATGTGCACACAAATAAGTCCTAGGCCTAAAAATATAAAGGTCCATATCGGGCCTGTCGGCTCGATCCATACGCTACCACTACAGACCCCATTGAGAATCACCAACATGGGTCGCACCGCGAAACTTTCTGAGTCGGATCAACAAAATTTGGGTCACAACTCTAACAATCTCCACCTTGGCATGAATTCTAATTCAGAACTCAAATCCATTTCAAGACAAACTCTCCACCTCTTCCACAAAAGCCCCTAAGGACACATCTTAGCAGCTAACACTAACCAAGTCCAAGCTATGCTCAAACTTAACACTTGGTAGTGTCATGGTCATCATATCAGTAGGATTATCATGAGTACTAATCTTGCTCACCACCATATCACCACGAGCAATAATTTCACGCACAAAATGATACCAAACATCGATGTGCTTTGTCCTCTCGTGAAACATCTGATCTTTCGTAAAGAAGATAGTACTCTAACAATCACAAAAGACCATTGTAATCCATAAGTCTTTGCTAAGTTCACCAAATAGACCCCTCAACCAAATAGCTTCCTTGAAAGCCTCTGTAATAGCCATGTACTCTGCCTCAGTAGTTGACAAAGCAACCGTAATCTGTAAGGTAGATTTCCAACCAATAGCACAACCACCAATGGTGAAAACATAGCCTGTAAGGGATCTCCTTTTATCATGATCTCCTACAAAATCAGAATCAACATACCCGACTGTTTCGCCCAAAACACAAACAAATATCAGCAGATCCATGCAAGTATCTGAAAATCCACTGAACTATTTTCTAATGTTCTTTGCCAGGATTTACCATGTATCTGCTAACTGCACTGACAAATAAGATAAATCTAGTTAAGAACACACGATCGCATATATAAGAGACCTGACGGAACTAGAGTATGGAACTCAAAACATATAGTCACGCTCATCATCTGTCTTTGGAGATAAAGTGGCCGAGATTTTGAAGTGAGCTACCAATGGAGTACTAACAGTCTTGGCATTTTGCAAAGCACTTTTTCAATATATCTTTTCTAACTCAAGTATAACTTATAATTCTTTCTATCCCTTAGAATCTCCATGCCAAGAATCTTCCTTATTGCTCATAGATCCTTTATATCAAACTCCTTACTGAGCTGGGCTTTGATTTTTACTATCTCTCTCATATCCTTTGCTGCAATTAACATATCATCAATATACAAGAGAAGATACACGAATGAACTATCAATTACCTCCTTGAAGTAGACACAACTATCATAGTTGCTCCTCTGAAACATATGAGAGGTCATAAAAGAGTCCAAACTCTTATACCACTGCCTGGGCGACTGCTTTAAGCCATAAAGAGACTTTTTCAGCAAGCATACATACTCCTCATTTTCTGAGACTACAAAGCCCTCTGGTTGTTGCATATAGATGTCCTCCTTAAGTTCTCCATGTAAAAATACAGTTTTGATATCCAACTGCTCAAGCTCAAGATTAAGCATGGCCACAATACCAAGCAATGCTCGAATCAAATTATGCTTTACAACTGGAGAAAATATATTTGTGAAGTCAATACCTAGAACCTGATTGTAACCTTTAGCAACTAGTCTTTCTTTGTACCTAGCATCTTTAACTCCCGATGTTCGTTCTTTCTTTTTGAATACCCACTTATAACGAATAGCTTTCTTGTCTTTAGGTAATCTCACCAGATCCCATGTGTTATTCTTATGAAGTGATTCCATCTCCTCTTGTATAGTAATCATCCATTGGCCGGAATCATCATAACTAACTGTCTTTGAGTAAGAAGAAGGATCTTCACCGGAATCAATACCTTCTGCTACACCCAATGCATAAGCAACCAAATCAACTTCAGCATACTTCTGGGGAGGTCTAATACCTCTACTAGGCCTATCTTTAGCAATAGAATACTGTGGTGCCACTGGTGGTGAAGAAAATTTTTTTATCACTCTGTATCTCTGGGCTAGACTAAGAAGTAGGCACTGGTGCAGACTCTGCTTTAATTTGCAATTCAACATAGGTGCTCGACTTTTGCTGATTAATGTCACTAAGCTCATCTAGAGGCGAAGCACTAGATTTGGAAGGAGCCCAAAGCATGGCAATTTCATCAAACACAATATCCCTGCTAATTATAACCTTTCTACTTTCTGGACACCAAAGCTTATAACCTTTAACACCAGAATTATAACCCATAAATAATCCCTTGATAGATCTAGGCTCTAACTTTCCATTATCAATATGAGCATACGCAGGACATCCAAATATCCTCAAATCAGAATAACTAGTAGGAGTACCAGACCATACCTCTTGTGGAGTCCTTTTATCAATCACGACTGAGGGAGAGTGGTTAATAAGAAGACAAGTTGTAGAAGTAGCTTCAGCCCAAAAAGACTTGGGTAAACCAGCATTAGATAGCATACAACGCACCTTCTCCATTATAGTCCTATTTATTCATTCAACCACACCATTCTGCAATGGAGTATGACGAACTGTCAAGTGCCTCACAATTTTTTCTGACTTGCAGACCATTAAATTCATTAGAACAGAACTCTAGACCATTATCAGTCCGAAGGTGTTTTACCTGCTTCCCTGTTTTATTTTCAATTGTAATCTTCCACTTCTTGAAATTAGGCAACATATCATTCTTTTGCTTCAGGAAGAACTCCAAAAATTTTCTGGAATAGTCATTAATAATAGTCAACAAGTAATTCGCACCTCCTCTAGAAGGTACTCTAGAAGGACCCCAAAGATCAGAATGAATGTAATCAAGTATGCCCTTAGTTGAGTGGATGCCTTTAGTGAATCTGACTCTCTTCTGCTTTCCAAAAATGCAATGCTCACAGAACTCTAATTTGGTAATACTCTGCCTATCAAGAAGTCCTCTCATTCTTAGTTCAGTCATCTCGTTTTCACTCATATACCCCAGGCGCACATGCCAAAGTTTAGCAACATCACATTCTCATAGAGAGAAGGTAGAAATAGTTGTATCACTTATAACAGTAGAGCCTTGCAGGATATACAAATTTATAGATTTTCTCTGTCCCTTCATCACAACAAGAGCACCTTTAGTAACCTTCAGGACTCCATCTTCACCAGTGTACCTATAACCGTTCGAATCAACGATACTCAAGGAAATAAGATTTCTCTTTGAGTCTAGGACATACCGTACATCACCAAGTGTCCTCACAACCTCATCAAACATCGTGATCTTGATTGTTCCAATTCCATCTATCTTACAAGGTGTGTTATTTCCCATCAACACAGCACCTTTAGAGACTGTTTCATATGTTGTAAACTAATCTCGATTAAGACACATATAAAACGTGCAAGCTGAATCAAGAATTCAATCCTCACAGCGTTTGGAGTTACCATCAGAAACTACTAAGAGTTCTCCATCACTACCTCCATCTTCTACAAAACTGGCTTCACCGGACTTTCCTGATTGTTTTTTCTTCGATCTTAAAGATTTTTTTTCTTTTTATTTTATAGGTTCCAACACTTGAATTTGATATGGCCCTTCTTCTTGTAGTAATTACAGGTTTTATTTTTATTTCTAGATTTTGACCTATTCCTGTCATCACCCTCAGAATTCCTCTCATGAGTCCTTCCTCCTAGAATAATGAGACCATCTCATTGAGTCTCTGACCCATTCACAAGATGCTTCATCTTCTCCTTAGAGAACAATGCATTATAGACTTCATCAATCGTCAGGGTATCACGAATATATAAAATCATATACCTAAAGGTCGTGTATGATGCAGGCAGTGAACACAATAAAATCAACCATAGATCTTCCTCATCGTACTTAACCTCCAGAGTCTCTAAATCAGAGATGATTTTCTTAAATACAGATAGGTAATATTCCAAGGATACACCCTTAAACATGCGATGGGAATAAAGCCATTGCTTCAGATGTAACTTACTTGTTAGACACTTCGTCATACACAGCGATTCCATTTTCAACCATAACGCAGTGGTTGTGGTCTCTTTCAAAACATCCTGTAGAATATGATTGGATAAATGAAGGTGAATCTGAGATAGAGCCTTCCGATCCTTACGTCGTTTGTCCTCGTTCGTCCATGATGAGGGCAGCTTCTCAAACCATAATAAAGCATCGTCCAAATCCATCTGCGTGAGCACAGCCTGCATCTTAACCTTCCATAATAAAAATCTGGTATTGCGATCCAATAATGAAACATCATACTTCATGGTTGTCATCCCTGAGAAAATAATCGAATAGGCTATGATACCGGTTTGTTATTATTCGAACAGAGTAAGCAAACCAAAAGTAAAAAAGAACAAGAACAACACACAGATTTATCTGAAAACCCTTGTAGAAAAACCACAGGTAGAGGTACGGGAGGTTTTACTTAATGGAGAGAGAGTACAATGTCAAGAAGGTTGAATTTTCTGAATACCCAAACAACTAACTAAATGCACTTATATAATATGTGCATGCAAATAAGTCCTAGGCCCAAAAACATAAGGGTCCATATCGGGCTTGTCGGCCCTATCCCTACGCTACCACCACAGATCCCATTGAAAATCACCAACATGAGTCGCACTGCAAAACTTTCTGGGCCAGATCAACAAAATTCGGGTCACAACTCTAACAATTACTTATGTGGGTCAAAATATCTTTTTCTTAATAAACATATTATTTTTTTTAGAAAAAAAAAATACACGTTCTTCTCCTAGTAGAAATACTGTTTTTAAAGAACCTTTTTATTGTTTATTTTCTTTGAACAATTCCTTTAACTAATAAAAAAAATGCACGTTCTTTTCCTAGTAGAAATGCTATTTTAAAGAACCTTTTCATTGTTTATTTTCTTTTGAAAATTTCCTTTAACTAATAAGAAAATGGAAAGAAATCTTTTTTCTTCTTAATCTGAACAATCTAACGCACCTTTTCAAATAATAATATAGGCTATCTATATAATCTAAATAATCTATATATCTATATATCTATCTATATAATATATTAACAGTATGAAGACCTTAAATATATTGTTTGAACTTTTCGCCCTTTATTAAAAAATTTTGCTTTAGACAAAAATCATCTTTTCACCATTTTTTTCTAATATTTAAGAATTAAAAATTAATTAAATATATTTATGGTAAAACCTTATCTTATTAGAAGTCATCAGAATTAGTGATTTTTTCTAATATTAAACTGTTGAAAATTAATTAAATATATTTATGGCAAAACAAATTCTTATTAGAAGTCATCAGAATTAATGACAACTAATATTTTTTAATTAGTTTAAAATTCTAAATCAACTACATTTGATTTTAAGAAGATTTAAAAAACTTAGAAAAAAATTTAAAAGCGATAGAATGTAAAGCCCCGAATCTAGTTCCCGGAACGCCACACGATGCTCCGAACTACAAGTAGTCCTGAGCTAACCTTGGCTGCCTTTTTACACATCTGAATCTCATCATAAAGAAATATAAGTATAAAATCATGATAAAATGCAGAAAACTATCTGAATATATATGAAAGTACTAATCTCATCAATCTGATTAAATAAATACTGAAAAAAAGTCTGAATAGGACAACTGAGATCTAAGACTGAATATGGTAGTCCAACAAGCCGCTACTATATGAATCTAGAGAGTCACTGGGACAGGCTCCAGCTGACTCAAACTGTCTAAAATAAATAAAGGGACATCTACTAATAAACTGAAACATGAATAGCTAAGTCCTCGAACTATGAGGACTCACCAACTGCAGGGATAAAGATGAGATGCTCGAAAATCACTGTCGTCGCTGAGACTGTGCACATGAACCTACATTATGAGATAATGTAACACATAGACATATATGTGGATCAATACTTTGATGATGTATTGAGTATATGGGGGTGTATGCAATAAGTAACCAATATCATCACAGTTTATAAAATCATGCATGCTAAATGTAAATGACTCACAGAAGCTTGAGAAAATCTGAAATCTGAAAGTCAAAATCATGAATAACAAGGCATATAGTCTAAATCTTATGAGTCATTACACTTAGTTCTGAAATCTGTACTTTGTTCTCATCCTTAAACTATATAGGCTAAGTGGAATCTGCAAGTCTGTATAGAAAATACTCTATCATTTTATCTGAAAGGAAATTATTTGAAAAATGTTCTGTAAGGGAGATCTTTCAAAGTTTTAGGAAAAACATTTCATCTCAAGGGAATTCTTTCAAAGTTTTTCTTTACTAGTAGGGAAAATACTCAAAAACTGTTTATTTTCTTTTACTAGCAGGGAGGTTCTCTTAACCGACATAAACCATGTGAACTATCATGGAGTCCAACGTCTCGTTCTCCTAAGAAAGAAACCTTACGTTGGGGAGAGGTGTCATACTCTTGTCAGGGAGTATAACCCAATCCATGTGATCGATCACAAGCTAAATCTGTCATCCATATTTAATGGAAATATCTGAATCTATACCTACGTTGGCTACATAGATCTAGGAAAGTAGGATGCGCTAAACCCACACTCCCCGCTAGGTGCTAAATACTACTCCCTTATTATCTATATGCTCACTTTGATGGAAATCCACTTTTAAAAGCTAGCATAAGGGTTTATCTAAAACTAATTATGCATTTGTTTGATATAAACTGTACTCAAATCTGAAATCTATTTCTATAAACTATAGTAAATTCTGAAAAAGTGGATTCCATATCTAAACTGAGGATTTGAAGATCAAATACTGTTTATATAACTAAAAATATGCTAATCTCAGGGAACTTAAAATTACAAGTTCTTGAAATATCAATACTCAAATATTCTTCTTGAGAATCATCAACAACGCCCAGATAGTAAAATCAAAATCTTAATATCATGCTCAATTCAATTGAAAAGCTATAAACAATGTCTCAAATTATGCTCATGGTATTCAAAAATCATAGAAGATCATTCTTTAACTCAAAACAAACATGAGATTTCACAATTCAACCATATCATACTCAAAATCATCAATAAGCTACTTTGGGCATAAACCTTAATTTCAAATCATAAGAAATTTGCTTTAAAATATAATTTTGGGCACAAGGACGAAAGAATTGTCCTTGTTCATAATCCCACATATCTTAGATGATGAGCTAAATAAATAAGCTTGCTTTTTGGGAGGCTATTTGTGCTCTTGAATGAAGATTCTTGGAGCTCTTGGTCTAGGTATCTTAAATCTTGAAAAATTTTGGAAAAAGGATGGTGGAATCTTGAGTTTCTTGGAGATGAATGTTGAAGCCTAGGGTTTTGGATGAGAGTAAGTTTGATGAAACTTAGCATATAATGCTTCTAAAAGGCTTTAATCATGAGTTTGGACGGATAAAGAGTTGGGGAAAGTCCAAAATACCCCTCTTTAACTCCTGAACGAAACTGGAAAAATAAACTGGGATCCCGATTTTTTGCCTTGGTGCGACGCGCCACTATCGCACCAAACCACTGGAAAATGCCAACTGGGAAAATGCATGGTGGCGCGATGCGGTGGTATCGTGTTGCCACGTTGGATGGGACCTGGACACTTGGCGCAATGCGCCAATATTGCGGAGAGCCACTGGAAATTGACAATCATCATTTAAACCTTCTCCGCGACGCTAAACACCGAAATGATGGTGTTTTACGACTGGAACTTAAAATAGCCATAATTTCTGACTCGGTTATCGAATTTAATCGAATCTTATATTGTTGGAAAGCTTATTCGATTTCCTACTCCATGGAAAGTTCAAATCTAAAGAATTCCACACAAAATAAACATCATTCATTCTAAGAGCTAATCTTTGACATTTTTTTTGGGACGAGTTTAAGTTAAGAAAATCATGGGGTATAACAATATCTCCCCCTTGGGAACATTCATCCTCGAATGTGGCTAGCTAAGCTGAAATTTTTAATGAATCTGAGAGCATAAGATAGCATGCACAAATAAAATAAACTAAATATCTAAATCTAAATCATTTTGAGCTTTTGAGTAATTTATGAGTGCATGGACTTACATGAAGACAACTATATAGCTGAATCTGTGTTAGAAAGGGACTGAATGAAGGAAGAGTATTACCTTCGCCTAAATTCGAGACAGTGGAGAAGAGGTGAGGGTACTTGGCTTGCATATCTGCTTTTGCTTCCCAAGTGGCTCCCTCAACGGACTGATTCCTCCAAAGAACTTTGACCAAGGAAACTTCTTTGTTCCTTAGTTTATGGATCTGATGATCTAGAATCTCAACTGGAGTATCTTCGTATAAAAGGTTGTTCTGAATATCTGAGCTTTCTAAAGGAACTACAATGGTGGAGTCACCGATGCTCTTCTTAAGCATAAAGATGTGGAATACAGGATGAACGGTTGACAAGTCTGCGGGCAACTCAAGCTCATAAGCTACTTTCCCAACATGACTCAAAATTCTATAAGGGCCAACATACCGGGGACTAAGCTTCTCCTTCTTGCCAAATCTCTTCACCCCTTTCATGGGTGAAATATTCAGATACACTAAATCGCCAACTTCAAACTCGAGGTCCCTTATTCTCACATCTGTATAGGATTTCTGATGACTCTGGGCTATTTTTAATCTCTCTCTAATCAGCTTAACTTTCTCCATAGCCTTAAACACTAAATCAGGCCCAAGCAAAGTGGCATCACCCACTTCAAACCATCCTATGGGTGATCTGTATCTCCTCCTATAAAGAGCTTCAAATGGAGCCATCTGAATGCTAGCATGGTAACTGTTGTTATAAGTGAACTCGATCAGTGGCAAATGTGCATCCCAACTTCCCTTGAAATCAAGAGTACATGCCCTCAACATATCTTCTAAAGTTTGGATGGTCCTCTCTGCTTGATCATCTATCTGCGGGTAAAAAGCTAAACTAAGATAAACTTGAGTACCAAGACCCTTCTGAAAAGCTTTCCAAAATTGGGAAGTAAATTGAGTACCCTTATCTGAAATGATAGACAAGGGAACTCCATGCAATCTGACTAACTCTCGGATATATATCTTACATAATCTTCAGCTGTATAGGATGTATGAACTGGCAAGAAATGCATTGACTTAGTCAATCTGTCTATAATAACCCAAATCAAATCATGATGACGACGCGATTGGGGTAAACCAGTCACAAAATCCATATTCACCTCTTCCTACTTCTAAGTGGAGATACCAAACTCTTGTAACGTACCACCAGGTCTTTGGTGCTCTACCTTAACCTGTTGATAAGTTGCACACTTAGCTACGAACTCTTCTATATCTCTTTTTATACCACCCCACTAATAGATTTCCCACAAATCGCGGTACAACTTGGTAGCACCTGGATGAATAGAATACCGCTCACCATGTACTTCAGCCATAATTCTCTGCCTTAAATCATCAACACAGGGTACATACAATCTACTTTGGTCCCTCAACACACCATCTCCCCCTTGAGAGAAAACCTCTACCTTTTGGTCTGTAACTGACTCTTTCAGTTTGACCAAGCTAGAATCCTTATCTTGCTTCTCCTTCACTTCCGAAACTAAAGAAGATTCGAAACTACTCTGAACCCAAATATTACCTTCAGCTGAATCAACCAACCTAACACCCAATCTATCCAAATGATGAACTTCTCGAGCTAACTCTTTTTACCATTCTCCATATGAGTGACACTGCCCATAGACAACCTGTTAAAGGCGTCTGCTACTACATTGGCCTTGCCCGGATGATACAACACGCTCATATCATAATCCTTCAACAACTCTAACCACCTTTTCTGATGGAGATTCAACTCCCTCTGAGTAAATACATACTACAAACTTTTATGCTCTATGAATACATCAACATGAACACCATATAGATAGTGTCTTTAGATTTTCAAAGCAAATACCACAGCAGCTAATTCCAGATCGTGGGTTGGGTAATTCTTTTATGAGGCTTCAACTTTCTAGAGGCATAGGCTATGACTTTACCTCTCTGCATCAACACACAACCCAAACCAACTCTAGAGGTATCACAATAAACAACAAATCCATCGGTACCATCAGGTAATGCTAACACTAGGGCTGAAGTGAGTCGAGTCTTCAACTTTTGAAAACTCTTCTCACAAGAATCTAACCACAAGAACTTAACTTTCTTTTGGGCCAATATAGATATGAGAGATGCAATAGACGAGAAACCTTTAATTAAATGGTGGTAATAGCCAACTAGACCCAAGAAATTCCTAATATCTGATGGAGAGATAGGTTTAGGCCAATTTCTTATGGCTTCTGTCTTTTGGGGATCAACTCTAATGTCATTGGCAAAAACAATATGACCAAGAAAGGCTATTGATCTGAGCCAAAACTCACACTTGCTGAATTTGGTGAATAATTGGTGATCTCTAAGAGTTTACAAGATAGTCCTAATATAGTTTCCATGGTCATCCTCACTATGGAGGTATACTAGGATATCATCTATGAACACTATGACAAATATATCTAGATACTGCTTGAACACTTGATTCATGAGGTCTATAAAAGCTGCTAGAGCATTGATTAGCCCGAAGGACATGACTAGAAACTCAAAATGACCATAGCCGATTCTAAAGGCAGTTTTCGGAGTATCACATTCCCTAACTTTAAGCTGATGATAGCCAGATCTAAGGTCTATCTTTGAAAAATAACTTGCACCTTGCAATTGATCAAACAAGTCATCAATTCTAGGAAGAGGATATTTGTTCTTGATTGTGGCCTTATTTAGCTGATGACAGTCAATGCACATACGCAAGGAACCATCTTTCTTTTGCACGAATAGGATGGGAGCACCCCATGAAGAAATACTAGGCCTTATGAAACCCTTATCTAAAAGATCTTTGAGTTGCTCCTTCAACTCCTTAAGCTCAGCGGGAGCCATATGATATAGAGAAATAGAAATAGGCTGAGTATCTGGGTAAAGGTCAATACCGAATTCTATCTCTCTATCAGGAGGTACCCCTAGAAGATCTTCTAGAAAGACATCTGGAAACTCGTTTACCATATTGACTGACTGAACTGTTGGGGCCTCAGACTTAGTGTCTTTAACTCGAACTAGGTGATAAATGCAACCCTTGGATATCAAATTTATGGCCTTAATATAAGATATGAAATAACTCTTAGGAGACACTGAATTACCAGACCACTCAAAGGTTAGCTCATCTGGAAATTGAAACTTCACCACCCTGGTGCAACAATCTATAGAAGCATAACAGGAATGGAGCCAATCCATACCAAGAATAAGGTTAAAATCAACCATATCTAAATCTATCAAGTCTACTAATATGACTTTGTGAAGGACAATAATAGGACACTTTTTATAGATTTGCTTAGCAACAACTAATTCACCTACTGGTAGAAACCAAGAAAGGCTGGGGAATATTTTTAGAATTTATCTCAAAATTCACAACAACTAATGGGGTCATATAAGAAAAACTTGACCCGGGGTCTAAAAACACATAAATATCAAAATGGAAGACACAAAGCATACTAGTAACAATATCTGGGGAATCTTTCTACTCCTGGTGGGATGGTAAAGCATAAAACCTGTTCTGGCGCTAACCGCCAACAGTACTGAATAATGCGCCCTGGGGAGGGGCTGGGCGACCTAGAAGAGCTGGTGCACTATTAGCCTGAGTTTGGGGACGATCATCTCTGTTTCCCTACTTAGCATGCGGACAGTATCTAATGTTGTGACCCAACTTACCACATCCTAAACAACATTTCTGACCAGTCAAACACTTACCAGGATAATTCTTACCACACTTAGCGCACTGAGGATAATTGGGCCTACCACCCATACTACTCTAAAATCTGGACATAGAAGACTTACCCCACTGTTCTTACCTGTTTCTGGGTGCAGGAGCACTGGCTGGAGAAGGTGTAGGCATAGATGAATGATTCTTGAAACTGTGAATAATTTCCTCCTCCAGACCTATTCTGACCATGATCAAACTGCCCTGTTCTAGCCCTCTTATTTACTCTCTCACTTTCCTTCATCTTTTTACCTCAATTTGCTGAGCATGAATCATCAATCTAGAAAGGTCTATGTCTCTATTGAGCATAGCATTCCTACACTTCTTAACTACCAAACCAGATACACCGGTCACAAACTTACTCATGTTTGACCTAGGGTCAGCCATCTGATCAGAGGCATACTTAGGCAACTGGTTGAACTTGAGGCAATACTCCTTCACTATCATAGAGCCCTGTCTCAGGTTCATGAACTCTTCTATCCTAGCTTCCCTCATCTCAAGTGGGAAGAACTTGTCTAAGAACGTATCCTGAAATATCTGCCAAGTCATGAGAGCTGCATTCTCCCCTTTACTCTTCTTCCACATCACTACCCAATCATAAGCAACATCCTTCAGCCTATAGGATGCCAATTCTACCCTCTTCTCTTTAGACACATGCATAATTTGGGTGATCTTTTTTACCTTATCAAGATACAGTTGTGGGTCCTCACCTGCTTTCGATCTAAAAAATTCTGGCAGGTTCATTCTCATAAAGTCTCGAATTCTGACTGTAGCTAAATCCCCATCCTATTAAGATGGGGCTGCAGCCTGACGGTTACCCTGAATATTAGCTATCACAGCTTGTGCTAGTACCTGAAAAGATGCTCGAAACTCTGCATGTGACACATTCTCATTCAAAAAATCTGTGGGCTGAGGTAGCTGGTTATCATTTCTACGGGCATTAGCTCTGCGAGGAGGCATATTCTATCATAAAAGAGCATGAGTTAATAGCAGATAAAGACAGTTGTAGGCACGATGGATTATGAAAGAAAAGAAAGGATTTTACTAAAATGCTTCATAGCCTCTTGCTCATAGATGCGGCGCGCTTCACACCAATGATCAAAACTCTATGTAACGTGGCTTGCCTGACTCCCTAGGACTCTTTAAACCTTAGGCTCTAATACCAAGTTTGTAATGCCCCAAAATCTAGTTCCCGAAATGCCACACGGTGCTCTGAACTATAAGTATTCCTGAGCTAACCCTGACTGCCTTTTTACATTTTTGAATCTCATCATAGATAAATATAAGTATAAAATCATGATAAAATGCAGAAAAATATCTGAATATATCTGAAAGTACTAATCTCATCAATCTGATTAAACAAATACTGAAAAAAAAGTCTGAATATGACAACTGAGATCTAAGACTGAATCTAGTAGTCCGACAAGCCTCTACTATATAAATCTAAAGAGTCACTGGGACAGGCCCCAGCTGACTCAAACTGTCTAAAATAAATAAAGGGACATCTACTAATAAACTGAAACATGAATAGCTTAAGTCCTCGAACTATGAGGACTCATCAACTGTAGGGATGTAGATGAGATGCTCGAAAATCACTGTCGCTACTGAGGCTGAGCACCTGAACCTACATTATGAGACAATGTAGCATATAGACATATATGTGGATCAGTACTTTGATGATGTACTAAGTATTTGGGAGTGTATGCAATAAGTAACCAATATCATCACAGTTTATAAAATCATGCATGCTAAATGTAAATGACTCATAGAAGTTTGAGAAAATATGAAATCTGAAAGTCAAAATCATGAATAACAAGGCATATAGTCTAAATCTTGTGAGTCATTACACTTATTTCTGAAATCTGTACTTTGTTCTCATTCCCAAATCATATAGGCTAAGTGGAATCTGCAAGTCTGTATAGAAAATACTCTAGCATTTTATCTGAAAGAAAGTTCATTCAAAACTATTTTGTAAGGGAGATCTTTCAAAGCTTTAGGGAAAATATTTCATCTTAAGGAAATTCTTTCAAAGCTCTTCCTTACTAGTAGGAAAAATACTCAAAAAACTATTTATTTACATTTACTAGTAGGGAGGTTCTCTTAACCGACATAAATCATGTGAGCTATTATGGATTCCAACGTCTCGTCCTCCTAAGAAAGAAACCTCACGTTGGGGAGAGGTATCATACTCTTGCCAGAGAGTATAACCTAATCCATGTGATCGATCACAAGCTAAATCTGTCATCCATATTTAATGGAAATATCTAAATCTGTACCTACATTGGCTACGTAGATCTAGAAAAGTAGGATGCGCTAAACCCACACTCCCCGCTAGGTGCTAAATACTACTCCCTTATTATCTATATGCTCACTTTGATGGAAATCCACTTTTAAAAGCTAGCATAAGGGTTTGTCTAAAACTAATTATGCATTTGTTTGATATAAACTGTACTCAAATCTGAAATCTATTTCTATAAACTATATTAAATTCTGAAAAAGTGGATTCCATAGCTAAACTGAGGATCCGAAGATCAAATACTGTTTATATAACTAAAAATATGCTAATCTTAGGGAACTTAAAATTACAAGTTCTTGAAATATCAATACTCAAATATGCTTCTTTAGAATTATCAACAAAGCCCAGATAGTAAAATCAAAATCTTAATATCATGCTCAATTCAATTGAAAAGCTATAAACAATGTCTCAAATCATGCTTATGATATTCAAAAATCATAGAAGAGCATTCTTTAACGCAAAACAAATATGAGATTTCATAATTCAACCATATCATACTCAAAATCATCAATAAGATACTTTGGGCATAAACCCTAATTGCAAATCATAAGAAATTTGCTTAAAAATATAATTTTGGGCACAAGGACGAAAGGATTGTCCTTGTTCATAACCCCACATACCTTAGATGACGAACTAAATGAATAAGGTTGTTTTTTTAGATGCTATTTGTGCTCTTGAATGAAGATTCTTGGAGCTTTTGGTCTAGAGATCTTAAATCTTAAAACAATTTGGAAAAAGGATGGTGGAATCTTGAGTTTCTTAGAGATGAATGTTGAAGCCTAGGGTTTTGGATGAGAGTAATTTTGATGAACTTAGCATATAATGCTTCTAAAAGGCTTTAATCATGAGTTTGGATGGATTGGGGGTTGGGAAAAAGTCCAAAATATCCCCCTTTAAGTCCTGAACGGAACTAAAAAAATAATCTGGGTCCCGATTTTTGGCCTTGGCACGACGCGCCTTTATCGCGCCAAGCCACTGGAAAATGCCAACTAGGAAAATGCATGGTGGCACGACGCGGTGGTATCGCGTTGCCACCTTGGATGGGACCTGGACACTTGGCGCTACGCGTCAATATCACGGAGGGTCACTGAAAATTGACAATCGACATTTAAACCTTCTCCGTGATGTGCTAAACACCAAAATGATGGTGTTTTATGATTGGAACTTAAAATAACCATAACTTCTTACCCGGTTATCTGATTTAAGTGAATCTTATATCGCTGAAAAGCTTATTTGATTTCCTATGCCATGGTAAGTTTAAATCTAAAGAACTCTACACAAAATAAACATCATTCATTCTAAGAGCTAATCTTTAACATTTTTTTTGGGACGAGTTTAATATAGGAAAATCGTGGGGTATTACATAGAATAAAAAAAAATTAAGTACCAAATTTTAAAAATTTTAAGTATGTAATAAGAATGTAGTCAATGATTTTGTAAAAAGTTGACTTAAAAAACAAGGAAAGATTTTAAATATAGAAAAAAATAATTGTTTCACAAATATAGTTTAAATTGATGCTGCTCTCTTAGTCACTGGCAGCAAGGAAAAGAGGTAGAGCTATCAATACGGGTCGGCCCAGCACATCCGGGCTAGCCCACACGGGCTTTGAGTTTGTCGGGCCAGGTTGGGCTGACCCATTAAAATGATGGGCCAAAAAATACCAAGCCCACACCATTACTCTGTGGGCTGCGGGCCTCATGGGTCAGCCCACTTTTTAAAAAATAATATTTTATAATTTAATTTTTGAATGTTAATAAACATAAATATTACCAGACAATATTACATTGTATTACTACTTGTTAATCAAGTCTCCAACACCCCAAAAAATACTCCTAATAGCGAAATTAAATAACTTTTGACATGATATCCTTCGAACCAAATAAAAATACTAATAAGCAATCTAAATAGTTGCATGTAGTTGACTGGCCGGCCCATGGGCAAGCCCAACCCACATTGTTCAAGCCCTACGGGCCACGAGCTTATTCGGGTCCAGCTAAAAAGCTCTGTTCTTAAATAGGCTACAAAAGTTATAGCCCAACTCCATCAAATTACAGGTCAAGTTGGGTCGGCCCAACAGGCCTGACCCATATTGACGGCTTTAGAAAAAGGTACTGCATGACAAATGCAAAAGTGATGATCGATCAACCACTTGAAACTTCTGGTGGTAAAATATATATGTGCTTAAACTAAAATATATGTTTATATTTACATTATTATATTAAAATGCGAAAGATCCTTGCAAAGTGAGTTGACCTTTTCACACCACTAAAAATCTCTGCAATAGATAAAAGAGAAAATTATCTCATATAGTATTATTAGATCTAAATAACAAATTTTAGCAACACTTTTAGATAATTGCATTAATAGCAATTTAGTTACAAGTTATAGCAATTTATTAAAAGATATATTATTTTAATTATATTTTCAAAATTCACTTTGAATTATATAATTTAAAATCAGTTTCATATTTATAGGATTGTAATCAATATTTTTCTTAAATTGTGTATTGATAATCATGGTAAATATATATTATTTTTTATTTAAAAGATTTCACACTTTTATCAGTTAACTTTATTGAAAGAAGATTACGTGTAAATCAAATTAATGTTTCGAAAAAGTATCTGAATCACCTCTCTCTCCATTCAAATTCTCTAATACTCAACCTCACCTCTCTCTCTTTCTCCATTATAATACTCAATATTTCAAAACTTTATTGAAATTTGTGTCTCCATATAATATTCATATCCTTCCCTTGAAAATACAAGATTAAAAAAAAATGGGTTTCATATTATATTCATCTTCTTCGTTAAAAAAGGGGGATTTCATAGTTAATATTCATCTTCTTCGTTGAAAAAAGTGACCTTCTTCTGATAAATTCACATTTCAACATGCATATCAATGAATTCTTAGTACTTGTTGCCGAATGATTGGTCATTTATATGTTATTTTCTCACTTAGTGATCATGTTTGTCATCCCCGATCTTTATCTCTTTTTATTTTTCTAGTAAGCATGTACATGATGTGGTAGTAACAAAGTTGTATACATGGACTATAACAGTACATACAAACTTACAAATATTTGATTTTTTTTTGTATGAAATTAATACAAAATTGATATTGAATTATTTTTTTATTACTGTTTGTTTTTCTAATATAGTTAATAATTTGAATTAACTTTTTGGTGCTCGATCATTACTCTTTATTTTTCTAATATTGTTGGTATTAGTTTTTATATTTATATAGTATTTATTTAATGTTATGCTACTTTAACGTTTATTTCGTATTTTACATCGTTGAATGAAATTGATATGAAATAAGTCGCATCAGATGGGTATTAAACTTGATATCAACTACATTAAATAATACATTTTTTGATTCTGCGATTAGTAACATTTGACATGAGTATTGTATCTTGATTTTATATTGGTGCTCGTTACTCTTTGTATAAGATTGTTGGTATAAACAAAGTTTAGTTTTAATATTTAATATAGTATTTATATAATGTTCTGCATCTTCTTCTGCCAGAAAGCAAACACCAATATCAATCATGATTAATACTGATTATTTTTCATTGCAACAAAAAATTATTTGACATCAAACAACTATCAATTAATTTATTTTCAATATTTACATTAATTGTTTTTCATGTAATATCCATTACATACACTAAAAAAGTTATGTAACATAAAATATAATTTTTCTCATCGATTGTCACATTCATAAAATTCATTCAATACAAATGTTGTATATGCGAAACTTCATTGATATCAATTTTAATATCAATTTAATACATTGAGAACTCAAAATAAAAGTATTACTTAAGTATGAAATGAGTATATAAATTAATTTCAACTTATATATTAAAAATCGGATTATCCTAGGAAAATGTGTTCATAAAAACGTAGTTAACATCATTACACTAATTGGCAATTAGTGACTTTGAGGATGACCTCTGAAAGCTTTATTTTTTTGTAAGAACAAAAAGAGAAGTATAAGTAACAAATAAGAACAAGATGACTCAACTACATTTATTCAGATCTCTATTTTATTCTTCTTTTTTATGTTTTTAATCCAATATATGTTATATTATAATCGTAGGATGGATAACACTGGAACAAAACTGAAATTTAATTGTTTTTTTCCTAACATATTATGCTAATAAAATTACAAATTAAATACTATATATTATACTACAATTCCATCTTCTTTTAATATTATTAATTTATAGATCCATTTAATTTGTTAAAGCATATATCACATTTGTCCCACGTACATACTATCTGTATCTTATGTATATATATTGTTATATATATGTTTTTTACAAGCTTAGTCAGCATTCAATAGTGATTATAGGATCTAACTGATTTTATAATATACAATCTCAAATATTGTGTGCTATACACCTAATTGGAAGAGAAAATATACAGAAATTATTTGGACGTTGGAAAGAGGAAAATAGCAAATCATAGCAATGCCTCTTTTATTTTGATTTGTGT
This sequence comes from Capsicum annuum, assembly GCF_002878395.1. Classification (NCBI taxonomy): domain Eukaryota; kingdom Viridiplantae; phylum Streptophyta; class Magnoliopsida; order Solanales; family Solanaceae; genus Capsicum; species Capsicum annuum. The sequence continues at coordinate 135,973,246 of NC_061120.1, read as the reverse complement.
AAAATAATATGTCTAAATAAGGAGTGTATAAAGGTGAAAACTCTTAATGGAAGCATTAAAATAGGAGAAAAGAAAAACGGTTGGAGAAATTTGGGGTGGATAAACATCAGTAATTAATGTTAACTATATTTAAGGAAGGTAAATTGTATATTAATTGTATTAAATATTAATTTTCGTTTTTCATTAATTACTTTTTTGTATTTTCAACAAAACAAAAAAAACCTTTTTTATGTTTTTTTTTTTAAATTAAAGTTGCTATAACTTGAGAACTTAAAAGTTTTGCTATAACTTGTAATAACTAATCTAATAAGTTTATATAGTTAATTTTTTCTAAATAAAATTATTTAATTTTAAATAATCAAACGTGAGGCATGTGCGGTTAAACTAGTATATATAAAATCATAGTTACCTCATCAAAATATTGAATATTCATTTAGACAACAATACAAAATTCTAATAAAATAGAATCTTTTTTATTTCATAATCTTTTTCGAATTGAAGTAGGATAAACATTTTCTAATAAAACAAATATAAACATTTATTAGAAATTTTTTACTGAATGTGCCTGTTAATTATATTGTATCCAAAAAATTGAAATATATTTGTCATATGTGTAACTTTTGTTGCATAAAATGTGAAATAGTTGATCAATATATATGCCTTTCATATATCTTAAAGCACATGTAAAATATGTCCTATTAATTGGCTTAATATAGAAAACACATTAGATGTTGCTAGATGATAGAATGATATTTTGATTACTGCTAATTAATATTCTGATTCTATTCACTTGTTCAACTAAGTGTTCGAGAATGTGATATATCTAAAAAAGAAAAACAAATAGTCATAAGAGTCTGCAAAAAAGTCTCACAACAAAGGTTCTTTTCAAAATATCAACTTTTAAGATTAATATTTTAAATTATATTTTAAATTATATTTTATTACCTTATATATAAGAGGGAGTTTGATGTGCCAGGCAGGAGGTCGACCGTCAACATGCCTGCTTTGGCACATTGAGGATATTTTCGCTGTTTAAGTTAAAATAAAGCAATTGTATTGGTGGAGTGGTTGCTTTGCCATATTTTGGCTGGACTTGACTTTTGTGCCATTGTTTAAATGAGAATGCATATCTTCTCTGTGGGTCCCGATCTTACTCTTTCAAATTTGTTTTCCTTTTTCAAGGTTTTGTCCTTAATATAATTTGCACCCCCACACAATTAGCATACTTTATTCATCTCCGCCCTGTGTAATTTTCAACAATAATAGCTCATAACCACAAGGTTGGTGTGATGGTTTAGCACTTCATCCCTTAAGCAAGAGGTTGGGAGTTCGATCCCCATCGCTGATGCATGAAAAAAATATGCACAAAATGAATTCAAAAATGTAGTATAAAAGCGTCTAAGGGGAATGTTTTATCATATTTTTAAGTATTTAAGTAGAACAAAGTTCGAAGGTAAAAGGGACACTTTTTCAGCCTTAGGAGTCAAAACGGACACTTCTTAAAGTTTGGATACAAAACGGACAGTTTGTCCATTTTGGGGCAAACTATAACTAACACCATTTGTCATCCGTTTGGGGTGAAAAATTGCTATTATGGTTTACCCAAAAATGCGCAAACTACATTTCATAAACTTCATGTAAATTGTTGAAGAGAATCGCTCAGAGATTTGATAGATTTTGAAAATATTTTAATTTTTTTTTGTAACACAAATTGCTGAAGAGATTCCTAAAAATGTGAAAGATTTGTCATTTCGATAAAAAAATTTCACTTATAAATATGTGTTGTTGTTAACCATTTTATCTCATTCATCATGAGCAACATTCATTATTCTCTGAAAACTTTTGTATAAGGCTAAAAATAATGAGTGACATTGTTAGGGTTAGTTTATTTTGGGATGGAGAAGTTTTGTACGAAGGTGGTTCGGTTAGATATAGTCTTACTGCGAAAACGATTCAAGTGTTTTCAATGACATCAAATATGAACGTCTTGTACATCATTTTTCGAGCAAAATAAAGATACATGATGCTGAACTTTCTATTCTTATCACTGTCGATATCCCATATCAATAATGGGTAGCGGTCATATAATTTTTGAGGAGATTCGAATTTGAAATAATAACTCTTTATCAGCTTTTCTTTGTAGTCCTGAGATTTTTCGTAACTAAACGTGTTTAGCAACACTTGATATGTATGCCAAAACTCAAAGCGCTATTCAGGATGAAGAATCATCTGATAATGAATTTGATATTTGAAATAGTACATGTTTTACTAATTTTAGTGTTGGTTGGCCAAGCAATTCTATTCAACAACAAACAGTAGTAGGATTTGATAGAGAAAATGACGGTTTGACTTTACTAAATCAACATAATGACCATTGGAGTTCTCAAAATTGTGAGTTTGGAGAACCGAGCAATCAAGAACCAACTACTCTATATTGTCACACTCCAATTGAATCAATGGATAGGTAAAGACATTATATAAATTTTTATATTCTATAAAGATCGTTATATATATGTTTCAATGAAAATTATTTTGTTGAGCCAAACTTAATGTACAGAAAAAGATATATTTTTTTTCAAAAAAAATAATGGAGTTTGCCCATAAATGGACAAATCCCAATTTTTGTTTTTAAAAAATGAAGTTTTTCAATAAATGGACAAACCATAATTTTTAAAAAAAAATGGAGTTAAAAAACCTTAGCAGTGTTATTTTAATTTTACTTTAAAATAAAATTGTAATTCTATTACTTTTTAGGTTTAAACGTCTACCCAGACAATCCTACATTGACTCGATTTACAGAAATTGGGAACAATGATGAGCTAACTAATGACACGGATGATCATGAGTCCAATAGAGATAGTTTAGATGATGATGATCAATCCTACATTTACATACATCCGGTTCAATTGAAAATAAAGACATTTTGGATTGTTGAGACATAATTGTGAAGGGATTTTCAAAGCCCAAAAGAGATAATATTAGTAGAAAATATGACAGATGAATGAAATAAAATGATTAACAACAACACATATTTATAAGTGAAAAAGTTTTATCGAAGTGACAAATCTTTCATATTTTCAGGAATCTCTTCAGCAATTCACATTACAAAAAACATTGAAATATTTTCAGAAATCTATCAAATCTCTAAGCGAATCTCTTCAGCAATTCACATGAAGCTTATGAAATGTAGTTTGCCCGTTTTTGGGCAAACCATAATAGCAATTTTTTACCCCAAACAACTGACAAAGGGTGTTGGTTATAGTTTGCCCCAAAATGGGCAAACTGACTGTTTTGTATTCAAACTTAAAGTAGTGTCCGTTTTGACTCCTAAGACTGAAAAAGTGTCCCTTTTAGCTCTGGACTCAAGTAGAACAAGTCATAATTTGAGTGTCTAAATAACACGTACCAACAAAGAAATTAAAAAGAACCTAAAATTTTATCATAAATATTTATTTGGACTTCGAATTACTGAGTTAAAGTTGAGTATTTAAGTAGGTATTTTGGCCATGAAAATAAAAGAAATTTACTTGTTTAAAATTTCTAAAGTTGGAGGTGGGGTTGAAATTGCATTTGATCATAGTTTCTATAATAACAATGTAAATATTTAATTTGCCTCTACATTAAATTAAATTTAATATTTCAAATATTTAAATTTAGATATTTTAAAAATTATATGAAAAATATTATAAATTTCTTCTCATGGCATTAAATATTTTTGCAATCGATTAAATAAATTGCTCTCATCTTTAGTGTAATTTTATCAATTGCTTTCATCTTTATTATGATCTTTTTGATATTTTAAAAAGAAATTTAGATAAGTAATAAATTATTAAAAATAAATTTTTAATAGCTTATATATTCAAAAATTACGTAAAAAGTATGATAGATTATAATAATTAACAAGTTAAAATATTTTTTTGAAAAAAATTATAATTAAAGAAAAAATTGGTTAACTCTCAAAATTTAATCTGTATCACGTAAATACTATAGAGGGAGATAATGCATTTTTAATAATTATATATTTAAAAATTACATAAAAAGTTGTATAAATCACAATAACAAACTACTTAAAATGCTTTTTAAAATTTATAAAATTACGGTAAAATAAATTAATTGACTCTAAAAAATTCATCTGTATCACAAAATTTAAAGATCAAGTAACATCTATTGGGTCTGTGCTAGTCGACATGCCTGCTTGAGCTGCTTCAATCATGATTTTACTGTATCATCCCTAATTAATTATTATAAGTCATTTATGTACTAGAAAATTAATATTATTTAATAAAAACAAGTAAAATAGACATTTTTTACATGTCTGTTTCAGCTACTTCAACGGTAGTTTTACTATATTAATCCATCTAAGTATTAAAAAATTAATAATATTTAATAAAAAAAATAGAATAGACATAAAATGAAAATTAAATCTTGATGATTTAAATTAACTTGACGGCTTATATGAGGTCCACTTAGATTTTTTCATAAGTAATTTTTAATATTAATTCTGCTATATCACTTCTAATTAGTTATTATAAGTCATTTAACACATATCTGTTTCGCGACTTCAATCGTGATTTTACTATATCACCCATAATTAAATATTATGGTCATTTAAGCACTAAAAATTAATAATATTTCATAAATAAAAAAAATAGACACAAAATGATATGTTTACAATAAAAGATAAAAGATTCAGCTGACTATCAAAAGTATATTAGTGCATATATATTAGGACGGGACGTATATTAGTGCATATATATTGGGATGGGGCAAAGGAAGATATAAAGTAACATATATTATTTAATAATGAGATAAAATATATTATAAATCACAATAATTAAGAACTTAATATAAAATAAATGTAAAATAAATTGTTTGACTGTCGAAATGTTATTTGTACTGCAGAAACTGAGATGGTCATATCTTATTGAAAAATTATGTAAACACATTATAATTAAATCACATAATTAACAACTTAAAAAAAAATTAAAAGATCTAAAATATTTGACAAATTCTCGAAATGATATCAGTTTTCACTTAAATTGGATAGAAGAAAAAGTATTATAAATCACAATAATTAAAAATTTAAATTATTTTAATAATTGATTATCTAAATTTTATTTATGTCACATAAATTGAGACTAAAAAATAATATATATTGGGCCTGTACTAGCACGAGCCGTCGACATCTAGTACATCTATATCTATAATATATTAAAAGTATGAAAACTCTTAGAAAAGTGATTTGAACTTTTTGCCCTTCATTAAAAGACTTTTCTTTAGACAAAACTGTCTTTTCACTATTTTTAATTTATATTTAATTATTTTTTTATTATACTAATTAGACTTCCTAAAATATATGGGACTCCTAAAATATACGGTTTGAGAATTAATTAATATTTTTCTTTCTACTGTTCAATGAAAAAAATACTCCTAAAATAGGACTCTATTAAAAAAATACTTCTATAAATATTGAGATGTACATCTACACACAAACACACAGACGTTTTCTATGAAACATCTCCCTTTTCGGCCAAGGAAAGATGATAGTCTAATGAAAATTAATATTTTTGGAATATGGACAATAACAATATTAGTTTAGTATGTTAATTCATTCTTTTTTTTTCTATTAATTTGTTAATTGTCTTTGAATAATGTTTCTTGTTTTTTTTTCTTGAATGATCATATAGAAAAGATTTTATTATCCAAGGTTAGTATGTTAGTTATGCTTTTATCATTCAATTAGTTTATTATTTTTTTAATTAATATTGTTGTAGTTCCTTCTATAATTCGGGTGTTGTATTGTGAGCACGTGTTTGCGTTTATATTGAAGTTAAACAACAAAGTAAGGATTTTAGGTTTTTTTTTTTTTGTAGAAAAAAATTCTTGTGTGCTTTATTTAGGTTTAGTTTAGTTTTGTTGTTTAAGATTATTTATTTTTGTAAAGTGAATGATTTATGCTTTTATTTTCAGTTGTTGTAGTCCTTTTATAGGCTTTACATAACCGATTTGCCCATTGAAAGAATATGATTGACGCTCATCTAACTTGATTCGATTGCATGTCTAGATTGGTGGATGTGTTTGATTTTCTAACCCTCGACTTCTTCACTGTTTTTGTCAACATAATAGAATTCAACTTTTGTGTGTGTGTGTGTGTATATATATATATCTTCTTTGTTTTCATTCAAAATCATTCTTTAGTGTCAAAATTTTTCCTCAGACAAAAACTAGTTGGATCAAATCCGAAGCTTTGTGATCACTATCATATTATTTTTTTGATATTTTACAGGTCGTAGATTAATGTGGTTGGATTTGAAGAATTTCTTGTGTAAAGGTTAGATTTAATTGTATTGTTTTGATAACTTTATTATCTTATTGTTTTATTTTAATTTATAGATGCTAAATGAATGCGGGTCGGCTTTGAAAATTTTTTTAGGTAAAGGTTAGGTTTAATTGTATTATAGTAATATCTCTATTAGTTTGTTATTTTGTGGTAGTTTTACAGTTCGTAGATGAATCTCAATTGGTTTTGCCAAATTTCTGTGTGTAAAATTTAAGTTTAATTGTATTGTTTTGATATCACTTTTATAGTATTATTTTGGTGCAGTTTACAGGTGATAGATAAATGTTGGTCGGCTTTGAAGAATTTTTTTATTTAAAGGTTCGGTTTAGTTGTATTATTTTGCTATCTCTATTATCATATTATTTTGTTATTGTTTACAGGTGGTAGATGAGTGTCGAACGACTTTGAAAAAAAATTGAGTGTAGAGATTAGATTTAATTGTATTATTTTGATGTCTCGATCATTGTATTGTTTTGTTGCAATTTATAGATGGTAGATAAATGTCGATCGACTTTTAAAAATATTTTTGGTAAAGATTAGATTTAATAAATAAATTCTCCATCTTTACATACTCAAAAGATATTGAATTTAATTATTATATTCATCTTTATTATTTAAACAAATATCTTATTTAATGTAATGTTTGAACTTATTAAAGTGAGATACACACACAAAACGCGTACACCCAAACTAGTAATTATAAAATGCACCATAAGGGAACTACTCACCACCACCACCACTAAACAACGAATGTTTGTTGGTTTAAGTTTTAGACTTTTCTTATATTCTTTATTTATTATTTTTTTGTGAAAGAGTTCAGCTTTTATTTTATTTTGTGTCCTCCAAAAAATTGAATTATTGAAATAGGTTTTAATTTCATTTAAAAAAAAGATCGAGTGATCGTTTTGCATTTTTTTGCTTTTTTGCGTGAAAAAAATATTTACCTCTAAAAATTGATATTGTTAATAAATAATTATTAAAGAATATATTCACGTTAAAATCAATCGTCGGAGGTTGATTTTTTGCGGTCTCTATTGGAGTTTTTTTTCAGTAGTTACATTTGATTATGAATATATTACTGAAAACAATATTATGGTAGCACAAGATTGTGCAAATATGTTTATAGATGCTTGTTTGCAAAAGAAAAACAAACTAGTTGACAAATATTTAAGTGACAGTTATTGATGGACTAGATAACGATGGCCCGTGCTAGCACGAGCCTAATAAATATTTTTTATCCCAATATATGTGACACAAATAGAATTTAGATAATTAATTATTAAAATAATTTAAAATTTAAATTATTGTGATTTGTAATACTTTTTCTTATATTCCAATTTAAGTGACTAATATAATTTCGACAGTCAGCCAAGTATTTTATATCTTTTAGTTTTTTAAGTTGTTAATTATGTTATTTATAATTTATTTTTTATATAATTTTTCAAAAAGATATGAATACTCTCTCCGTCCCAATTTATGTGGCACAGATAAAATTTCAACAACCAAACAATATATGGTAATTTTTATCTCAGTTTCAAATAATATATGTTACTTTATGTCTTCCTCTGTCTCATCCCAATTTATGCGGCACAACTGTAATTTTGATAGTCAACCAAATTTTTTATGCTGACACCATTTTATTTCTATTTTACCTTTCTTATGAAATATTATTAATTTTTTTATGCTTAGATGATCATAATAATTAATTAGCGGTGATATAGTAAAATCACAATTGAACCTAGGGGTGTACATAGGTCGGGTTGGTTCGTTTTTCATTAAAATATAACCAAACCAATAATGTCGATTTTCTAAATCTATAAACCAAATCAAACCAATATACAATCGTTTTTTTATTTCGGTTTTAGTCGGATTTTTTCAATTTTCTCAATTTTTTGGTTTTCTCGATTTTTTTTTACAATTATAATGTGATTGAAGAAAAGAATTAAATATTTTCTCTAAAAAAATAAAAAAAATAATGGTCACACCAATTAAAATTAAGTTGGCAAATTATTAAGTCGTCTAAACTACTATCTCTCAACGTAATATTATGTGGATATCCATTGGTTCAATTTCTAAGTCACTAGTCACAGTAGTTTGTCTGAAAGTTCCCTTCACATAAAATATGAGCATACAAAAGAATGAAGAATTGGAGACAACTTATTTAAAACTTAGCTCCATAAACTAATTAACTATAACATAATTTCATAAAAAAAAAAAAAACCCAAATCACAACTTGACGAATGAGGAGAATGAGGAAAATAAGATGGGGATATAATGAGAACTCTCAGAAAACTTGGAAAGTAATATGTAAAGTGAAGCAATTGAAGAGTTTTAGATTTTTATATTAATATTGGGTTTTGTATTAATTTGTTACAAGTGAACAAGTATTATAATTAAAGACCCAAGATATATATCTATTTTTTGAATATAAAAAATAATAAAAGTAATTAGAAAGTAGATTATAAGTAATATTTTTTCACGTTAAAAAATTAAAATTATATATGTATTATGTCGTTTCGGTTTGGGCTCGATTTTATTTTATTTTTGCTAATATCAAACCAAACCATGAATGATAGTTTTTTTTTTTGCCAACACCAAACCAATTCAAACCAAACCATACGTCGATTTTTTTCCTCGGTTTGATTTGATTCATCAGTTCGGTTTGACTTAACAGTTCGGTTTGTACACCCCTAATTGAACCAGTGAACCAGACATGTCTTAAATGACTTATAATAACTAATTAGAAGTAATATAGCAAAATTACTATAAAAAATTACTTGTGAACAAAATTAAAATGGGTTGCGTCAAGTTAATTTAAAACATCAAGATTTAATTTATCATTTTATGTCTATTTTATTTTTTATTAAATATTATTAATTTTTAATACTTAGATGACTTATAATAATTAATTAGGAATAATATAGTAAAATTATGATTGAAATAGCTGAAGCAGACATGTCATAAATGTCTATTTTACTTTTTTTTTTTAAAATATTAATTTCTAATACGTAAATGACTTATAATAATTAATTAGGGATAATACAGTAAAATTATGACTGAAGCAGCTGCACAAGCAGACTTGTCGACCTCGTGTCTGCTTCAGCAGGTTAACTCCCTCTTATTATATATAGTAATACGTCAAGTTAATTTAAAACAACAAGAGTTAATTCATCATTTTATGTCTATTTTATTAAATATTTTTAATTTTTTATACTTTGATGATTTCTAATAATTAATTAAGGGTGATATAGTAAAATTATGATTGAAGTAGCTGAAGCAGACATGTCATAAATGTTTATTTTACTTTTTTTTTAATTAAATTTTATTAATTTCTAATACGTAAATGACTTATAATAATTAGTTAGAGTTAATATATTAAAATTACGATTGAAGCAACTGAAGCGGGCAGCACAAGCAAATTAACTCCCTCTTATTATATCTAATCTAGTAAAATAATGTATTAATTTGCTTCATGCCTTTGGCACCCCAATTTAATTGTTTGGGAATACCGTGACTGCTGAAGTACTAAAAATTTGTGAAGCTTTGAAAAATGCTATTAAAAATATATAATCAAAGGTTCAAATATCTTATGCAAGAAGTGTGATGGACATGATACATAAAGGAATGTAATTTCATGAGAAATAGAGACCATGTGTAAAAATATTTAGAAGCTTGGGAGTTCATTTGAAAATATATATATATATATATATATATATATATATATATAT
>NC_061120.1:135961049-135963078 GCF_002878395.1 Capsicum annuum | reverse complement strand
TATATATATATATATATATATATATATATATATATATATGATACATAAAGGAATGTAATTTCATGAGAAATGGAAACCATGTGTAAAAATATTTAGAAGCATGGGAGTTCATTTGAAAATGTATATGTTGTATGTGTATATATAGATATATATTACTAGTTTAAATTCACGTGCCTCGCACGTGTTGCCTTTGATTATTTAAAATTAAAATTTAATTATTTCTTTGATATTTTTGAACAAAATCAAAATTAATTCAACTATTATCAATTTTTAAAACTACAAAATCAAATAAAATAAAACTCAATTTATTTAATCGATTCGATTTGGATTGATTTTTACCTAAAGCGTGAACATCCATGATAAATCTCATATAAAAATATAAAATATATACAAATATACGAATATGAGCTGAATCAAGTAGTATAATATTATAGATTACATTAAAATATGTTTTCTTCCATAAATGTTAGATCTTTTCTTTTTTAAAAGAAGTTACCTTCCTCAAACGTAGATGTCACTAATGAACCAAAATAAAACACTACATCATATTTTTATGAACCCAAAACATGTGAAGATATACATATTGAATGAGAACATTTTTTCAGTAAAAAGAGAAAATTAATTAAACGATTGTTCTTAAATATTAGAAAAATAAATAAATGAATGACTACTTTTAAATATTAGGAAATAACTAAATGATTATCTTTAATAAACTTTGTAGTTGATATACATACTTTATCACTATATTTTTAGAGTAGAGAGATTGTTTTCGATAAACCCTCCGTCAACTTATAAAAAATATGATTTAATTGATATGTCTCCAAAATTATGATTCAACAGTATGCCATCAATCTCAAGATAATTTTTAATATAATCTCATATGTGGACTCAACAAACTCTCAGCTAACTTATAAAAATTATGATTCAATAATTATGTCTTCAATCTCAAGAGAATTTTCAATATAATCTCATATGTAGAGTCTATGGAGGATAAAATACATACCTTATCACTATCTTGGAAAGACAGAGAGGTTATTTTCGATAGATCGAACATTCATCTATCATCTGTATTAAGCTACACAGTTTCTAACATTAGACACGGTAGTAATAAACATCATAGAATATCTGAAAGACAAGAACTCACCCCTTATTAACAATGTATCCAATTATCTGAAAGTTTTGCAAGGAAAAAGTTTGACATGTCCATGCCTGCAATTTATATGTTTAATAACATTAGAAGAAACAATGAATATAATCCGACCATAAAAATATAGAACTGATCATAAAAATATAAAACTCAAAAATATTGTCAAAATACATAAAAGAAATTACTAATACAAAATGTAAAAAAGTCAGAATAAAGTCCGTTTATGCTTTTTATATATGTTAGGAGTCTTACCATATATATTTTTTTGCTATATATTTTAGATCTCTTTAATTTTTTAGAAGAACTTTTTTCATAATGAAAACTTTTTCATGAATTAAAACTTTTTCATGAATTAAAAAATTGTGTTATAGAATTTTTCCACTATCCCTTTTATAAAATTACCTATAAACCTTTTTTTCTTTGATTAAAATAATAATTTTAATGATTTAATCCGGATAAAAATCTATTCTATAATTAAACTTAAAGTAATTTAGGAAATTTTGTATGAAACACTAATTCCATTTCTCAATATATGGAAGTGTTACCGTACATGCCCCTCTTATGGACTTTCTTTTATTAGAAACTTATACGTAATTATATATGCCATTGTCCAATATAATTGAATGTTTTTTATATATGTTAGAAGTCTTGTCATATATTATTTTACTGTCATATATTTTAGAACTCCTTGATTTCTTAGGTTTAAAAGTCATAAGTCAACATTATAAATATAATTAAATAATAATTAAAAAAATAAGTGAAAAGACGATTTAATCTATTGCCAAGAGTTTTAATGAAGAGCAAAAAGTTCAGATCATATTGTCAAGGGTCTTCACAAGTTTGCTACTCAAAAAACTTCTGCTAATCCTAGTACTTCAAAAG
>NC_061120.1:135956669-135958049 GCF_002878395.1 Capsicum annuum | reverse complement strand
GATCCTCGAAGGGTTTTTCTAACTCTTTCAGCAAATAAGGGTGGAAGACCATCAATGAATTTAGCTTTCCAATGGTACCTTTATAAAAGTAATTTGAACTTTTTACCCTTCATTAAAAAACTTCACTTTAGACAAATTCGTCTTTTCACAATTTTTTTATTTTAATGATGTTAAATATTAACTATAACTAAAAATAAAAACTTTTCTTAAAATAAAATTTGGCATAAAATAAAACCTTTCCCAACTAAAATAGGTTTGACAAAAAAAAAAAAAAAATCCTATTTCCTGAGTCCAAAAGAAATTGGGAAAAAAGCTTTCCCAAATAAAATAGGATTTTACATAGCTTTTTTCAATTTCTATAAAAATCATGCTAATTAAATATTTTTTTTCTTCATCACAATTTTGTCTTAATTTTCATATTATCGAACGCGGTCATATATAAACACGAAATCCAATTTAATTCATAATTATGTTACATTTATTTAAAGAAAAATTCATTAGTGATCATGATTATCCCTAATTCTTTAATTTATATTGAAGATTGTGTGCATGGGTTAAGAAATTATTCAAATGCTTATTTTTGGTTGATATCTATTAATTTTCAGGAATACGTATTTTTAAATCATTAATGGGGCAGCAATACTTATTCCTTCCAATTAGTTAAAAATATACCGAGGTCGTTGTATATATGCTTTATTTAGAATATTAACTTTGCATCACCAAATATGCTAATTAGGTTCAATATGCACACTTTTCTTGCCATGCGTGAACTTGAGCTAATAATTAGTATTGATCTAAGTTAATTTTGGTTAATTCAAGCTGCGCGTATTTGAGTTTAATTTTGATCTAATCTTTAATTCATTTCATTACTTTGATTCAGTTTGTGCTTCTGCCTGAATAAATTGTTCAATGTATTCTATAATATTGTTGGGATAAATTTCATAGATAGTAGAGGTTTAAAAAAAATTAAAAACAAAAATTTCTATGTTGGTACATAACCTAGATGTGAGAGGTTGGATATAATTGGTATGAGGAGATGTAGAAGTAGACCAAAGAAGTCTTCGTAGAGCTTTAACTTCTTAAAAGAAATGTTTATAGTAATGTGGCTACCATTATTTATAACATACATGTATATGTGCAAATATTAGCCTTTTTTAAACCCTTTTGATGATTAACACAAACTACACGTGAAAAAAATCTCAAAAGATGATTAAAAACTGGGTTGCATGGAACAACTAATTAAGTAGAACAACTAAGTTTGATCCAAAGCAATAAATAGAACAACTAAGTAGTAAGCATCAATTTATGACTTGACTTCATATTCTTTTTTAAAACTTCACTGTTGATTTAAACGAAAGTAATTTGAAGTTAATTTATGCA